>NC_054753.1:30388291-30598291 GCF_018143015.1 Lytechinus variegatus | reverse complement strand
TTTGCAATTTTAATTGGAGGTAGCTCAGGGGTAAGTCTACGATGGGAGGAGATATGCAGGACTTCCATCTTATTATCGTTAAGGAGTAAATAGTTCACAGTCATCCAGGAACGAATGGCACCAAGACAATCTTCCAGTTTCTGCAACATTCGGAGAGCTTGTCCAGACTTGAATGAGATATATAATTGTGTGTCATCAGCATATATCATAGATGAGAAACCATAGGAATGAATAAGATCTTCCAACGGTGTCGTGTAGCATGTAAAGTGTACAGGCCCGATAACCGAACCTTGCGGCACCCCCCATTTAAGTAGAGTAGGATCAGATCGTGAGCCGTCAATGATCACCTGTTGATATCGTCCAGTGATGTAAGAGTCAAACCACTTTGCTGCAGTCCTAGAGACACCAAATCGTGTTTTCAGCCTGGAAAGAAGAACATCGTGATCAACTGTGTCGAAGGCTGATGTTAGGTCCAAAAGTATGAGGATAGCATCATCTCCGGTATCCAAAGCTTGTAGAATATCATCTTGAACACGAAGTAGCGCAGTTTCCACACTATGATCTTTTCGATACGCAGACTGTCGGGATGCGAGAAGGGAGTTAGCAGTAAGGTATTCAGTAAATTGATTTGAGACAACTCGTTCTATTACCTTACCCAAAAAAGGTAAATTTGAAATTGGTCTGTAGTTCCTTAAACTTTCTGCATCCAGTGACGATCTCTTTAGGGTGGGAATGACCAAAGCAGATTTGAGCGCCGAAGGGAAGACTCCGCATTCTAGTGAATCGTTGGTAATGTCCGTGATAGCCGGTACCAGGAACTCTAGACACTGGCTAAGAATTTGCGCTGGAAGAGGATCTAGGTCACATGATTTTATTTTATGTGACCTGATAATCTTTAGAACATCTGCTTGGGAAACTGGCGCAAACTTCTCAAGACGATGATCACAGGCTTCCCCCTCCACAACAATAGAAGAGGAAGAAAATGAAGATCTCAATTGTTGAATTTTACTGTCAAAAAACTTTGAGAACTTCTGGGCAATCTCAGCACTTGACTGATGTGATGGCAATGATTTATCAGGCTTTTCAGCAGTCATCTTGTCAATCACATGAAACAGTTGTTTGCTGTTGCTAGTGGATATAAGTTCTTGAAGATGCTGACGCTTAAAGTTATTGACAAGTTGGTAATATTCTCTCGTTGCTTTCTTCATGTCGTCAGATACAACTGTTGTAGATGAACGCTTGGTCTTTCTCCATCTCCTTTCCCTTGCACGAAGGTCTTGTTTGGCCTTGCGGATTGAGTCGTTGTACCAAGGAGCATAGGGACGCAATCTCACTTTCCTTTTCATGATTGGAGCGTGGCGATCGAGATTAGAAGCTAGAGAGTCATTAAAAACATGTACCTTCTGGTCAATTTCCATTTCCTCTAAGTTTGTAACTGCTTCGAAGGACTCGATGATATCTAACTTGAATTGATCAATGTCAAGTTCACGTAACATACGGGCATGAATGACATTAGATGTTGGCGATGGTTTCACAAAGGGGAGTGAAAAGATTATTGCAGAATGATCTGATGGCAAAGTCTGGGTAACCACAATGTCCCTAATTGAGTGATCATTATCCCTCATAATTACCAAATCAAGAGTGTGTCCTTTAATATGAGTTGGTTGGGATATACGCTGACTCAAACCCGCTGACTCGAGTAGATCTTTAAAATTCTTTGCATCTGCATTTGTGTCACTGTCAACATGAATATTGAAATCACCCAAGATAACCACTTGATTCAGAAGCAAGTTAGCCGATTCAAGAAGTTCTGAGAACTCGATCAGAAAATGTCCAAATGACTGGCCACGCAAGCACGATGGTGGTCTATAGATTACAAACAAAGAGAGACTTCTCTGGCTACTCGTCTTTCTAGAGCTTACAGTCACCTCAAGGCATTCAAATGTGTCAAACACATGTGGCTCCTTTTTAGTAGAAAAAGAATTTCGCAACATTACACAGAGACCACCACCCCTCTTTCCTTTTCTGGGTAGTTTTAATAGCTTGAAATCCTGAAGTGTATTCTGTATGCCTGCTATTGTGGGAGAGTCTCTTCCATCCCCTCTGAGCCACGATTCTGTGACAACCAAGACGTCAAGGCGTTCCGAGATGATGAAATCACAAACTTCAGTCTCTTTGTTCATCAAAGATCTAGCGTTCCAAAGTCCAATCTTTGTTGGAGAATTTTCATTTTCCTGGAGACTAGTGGTTTGTGGGATTTGCCTGAGATGCTGTGGTGGATGTTTGCTTTTGAAGGCAGATGCTCTCGATGTCCTAGAAGTAATGACCACGGGAATGTAAGTGTCCTTTGGCTCTGCAACTTCAACAGATCCAAGCATGGTCAAGGATGGATTCTGACGAGGCTTTCCTCCCCGCCTTTTACGACGAGTTCTCTTCTTAATGAATTTGAATTGGTAAATTCATCTTTTTTATCAAATCATCTTTTTTTTCATAATAACTTTTGGCTTACAAACATAGTAAAATATAAATTGCAATTTAGAATATGTAACAAATTAAAATTGAGTAAGAGAAAATATGAGAGAAAAGGATATTTCGAATTTTATATTCTCCAGATCATTCTCATTATTTTATTCAATTGTCTTGATTGTGAAACCCTAGCAGTATTAATCTGAAAAAAAAAAACTTCATCAGCCCTCACAAGAGAAGCACCACTTCAGACTTTATAGAATAATCTTGAACACGGAAATACCGCCATCCTTGCTCTCCACAAAAAATCAATAAATTTTACATCAAGCGCCTGGAAATATGGATTTCTAGGTTTCTATTAACAGATAAATGACTTCAGGGTCTATCTGGGGAAGTTCATGTGCATTGCTTACATTTGAGACTGTAGGATAGAGAGAATGAACTTATCGAGTGCAGCTCCATTCATTCTTCTGTGATACCCCTTTTCATTACAAAAAAAAAATCATATTTGCTGCTTCATTGGCTTGTTTAAACTAGAGAAGAGGGGGGGGGGAGGAGGTAAATAGAAAAGGCCTGAATTCACAAAAGGATGGAGGAGGTTTATTTCAAGCCATGGTTTACACTGTAATCACATGCCTAGAATAATTTGGGTCTATAACTTGATATGTTGACTACTAATTCTGTAATTCCAATGCACGTTGTACAGGCATCACCTAGTTTCAGCAGGTTATGGGTTAACCATTTTTGTAATATAAAAAGGCCAGCTTTCAACATACTGAACATTTCTTTAGATTCCTATTTCATGTGATGTTAAACAGACAATAATACAACCTTGAAGATGTTAATACAATGATTATTCTTTCCATTTTGAATTGTATTGACCAAAAATAAAACTTGCGTTGATTTTAAATAAAATGTACAATTCTGATCCTTCCAGTATTATCACTTTAGTCCCTAGTACTATCAGTATGGCCTTATCCACTTTCATTATAGCTATTCAACATTTTTCTTTTCTTCCTCCTGAAAGCAGGGCCAATAACATTCTACGAATGATATTTTGAGAGGTAGACAGGCGTTCCATCATCAGACTATCGTTGACATACATCTTTCTACATCTCATCTTATACCATCATAAAGCCCAAGGAGATGGAAATGAACTAGAAGTTATGTTCGGAATTTAGAACATACATAAAGGGATGGCTCCCCCCCTCCAACTGTCATAACGGATACTAGCCGGCATTCTAGACAATTCATGTTCTCATTGCACATTCATCTAGATACGGGTATGTCCTAGCTAATTCTCAGAGTTAAATATTAATTTTATTTCGTTACAGCTACATAAATTTTCATAAAATCAATTAAAAAACTGTTTTTTTGTTTTCTTTAAAAGCCACCCCCCTCCCTTCCCAGCTATGTCCGCCATATGTACAATATATGTTTAGCGTACTGAAGTGAATCCACTGATAGATTTTGAAGCAAATGTTTTTTTCCTAAGTACCACCACAAATCATAATCTATTCCATCTGAGTACCAAAGCTCGATAATAACAATCAACATTCATGTCACTGCGTACAATAACGACCCTATACATTGAAACATGTGCATTATCTCTGTCATGGGAGAGATTAACATTTACTTACTGACTCAATGGGTTGAATTGCAAAATTAAAGCTATCTGGTATATATAGGCAGTGATTTTTGTATCATTCCTTTATAAATTTCTTGTTTCTCTCTACTCCACTTTTCAAAATTGATATTTCTTACATGTGTAGCGATATCCTATTGATATTTCTTATATGTGTAGCGATATTATTTTTTTTCTTTAAGTTTACACCCATCCTTCCCTCCAAGTTGGTTTGGTTTTATTTACCGTATAAAAATTCACAATAAAATACCCTGCACAACCGAACCGGTGTGTTGGCTCAGTTGGTAGAGCGTCCGTCTCACAACCGGGAGGTCGGGGGTTCAAACCCCGGCCGCATCAGACCAAAAGACGTTAAAAGATGGGAGTTGCTGCTACCCTGTTTGGCGTTCAACAATTAAAGGGATAGAGCCTCGTCGATCTGGCGCTGCACGGTGGCTGCCGGGCTCACGATCAATTGGGCAAAGCAAATTTTTGGAGTATTTCATGTTTATTTCGAACAATAAATTATGGATTTTCATTTTCAAATGGTATTAAATATAAATATATATATATATGGGTCACTCTATTCAGAGCCATTGATCCTCTTCCTAGAGATCTTTCTTTGATATTATGTATTATAACAACCTCCCTTCCTCATTCTTCATTCTGCACCGCTTTCATCATAACAGTTTCTCCGCAACCCCTCCCCCCCATCATACCCACCCCCTCCTATCATTAAGCTGAAATACGAACTAACATCTATTTGCCATCTCCAAATTTTTCCAGTTCATTAATATCAACCACTGAAATTAATTCATCTCACATCCACCGAGTAGAGATTGGATGCTTAATTAATTCTATGGTATCTTTTATAATCCAAGCAACTAATTTGACGTGGGTAGATTTAAAAATGGAATCACGTTCAACCAAAACCAGACCAAATGAATTCATAGTCTTTCCAATATTATGTGTTGCAGAGTTTATTTCTCTCATTTTAACCACAGTATTAATATATTTATGGGATTTGCAAAATCTATTATGAAACAGGTTGAATCCTTGTATACTGATGAGTAACAAAAGGTCTTTTGTCACATCATGAAACACAGGGTAAATGCATTTCATAAAATAAATTTGTTCATGTGTATCACAAATTTCATAATTAATCTATTACACATATGCATACCTCATAACAAAGGAATGTATTTCACATTTCAAAGGACTTCACAATAGAATTTCAGAATTTCATTTGAATTACAAAAGATATTTTATAGAAAGATATTCACGAATGATTTTCAATTCAATTCATGAAACACATTCATGAATTCAAATTAAATATATATTTTTTTTCGTTTAGTACTCATTTGCTTTGTAATTTATGTTTATTTTTTATATAATGATACACAAATAAAATGAAATAAATGAATAAGTTGATTTTAAAAACCATTGATACAGTATGGTTACTGCAATATTGTTACCAAAATATAGTCCACTAACTGGGAAGCTAAACAACTCAAATCTTAATGGTTTATGAAGGAATGAACACAATAATTAATGCATTAATAAAATGCATTATACACTTCATTATATTTTTAAAAAATACTTGAAAAATACATTAATCAATGAAAATACTTAATAGTTATGCTAGGCAATTACAAATGCTATAATATGAATAATAAACGCATAGGTTTTGCTGCAATTTTGCTGTTAAAATCATATTCTATCAGCTGGTAGTATCATCAAACTAATGTGCTAATGATTGATATGATTTGGAGTAAATTTGTGACATATGTTACTTCATTCCTATCCATTCATTACCACATACATGCATGAAATCCCATGTCAACCAGTGAAGTAGATCTGGGTACGTACAGATAAACATCTACTTATTGATGAAAGGCCTACAACGTCTGTAAATAATAGTTCACAAAGTGCATAACTGTCTAGGTACATAATACGCAATTAATCATTAGTGTCAAGTATTAGGTCCCATGTTGTGGTGCAAATAATGACAAATATTCAGGGTGGCACCCCTTAATAATTTTAAGTAGTGAAAAATGCGCATACATTCATAATTCCGAAGCTTCGTAATTCCGAAGCTTCGGAATTCCGAAGGTTCGGTTATTCTGAAGGTTCGTTATTCCAAAGGTTCATATTTCCGAAGGCTATAATTAGGAAGGTTCGTTGGTCCGAAAACGAAGCGAGGTTCGTATTTCCGAAGGTTTGTTAGTCCGAAAACAAAATGATTAACAAACCTTATTTAGTTTTCGGATTAACGAACCTTCTGAAAAACGAACCTTACTTAGTTTTCGGATTAATCAACCTTCGGAACAATGAACCTTATTTCGTTTTTGAATTATCGAACCTTCGAAATAACGCCACAAATGTTCGGATTAACCAAGCCTTTTACGTTTTCGGATTAACGAACATTGAGATACAGGCAATTTAGGTTCTTAATTCCGAAAGTTCGTTAGTCCGAAAACGAAATGATTAACGAATCTTATTTCGTTTTCAGACTAACAAACCTCATTTCGTTCTCGGATCAACGAACCTTCAGAACATCGAACCATATTTTGTTTTTGGATTATCGAACCTTCGGAATAATGCCACAAATGCTTGGATGAAAGGAGCCTTTTAGGTTTTTGGATTAACGAACATCGAGACATAGGCAATTTACGTGTTTTGGAATTATGAACTTTCGGAATAAAGAACCTTCGGAATTACGATGTGTAACAAAAAATGAAGGTGATCTTTTAAAATGAACAAATACAAGTGTAAAAACATTTGAAAATTGGTCTTTAATCAACAGCTGAGCTTTGTATTAGGGCCCCAGTTTATCTAGCTGTTCTTACATATCCTATTTGCTTTGAAAAATCCTGAAGGAATATTAGTTTTTATCTCTCTTCCATTTGATTTTGAAATGTTGCTTTAGCATTCAATAGTGCTTAACGCACCTTAGAATTTCAAGAGCATTCACTGTATTACAGCAAACGTAAGTAAATCCAATTTATATGCAAGCTCTCACCGTAACACAAATCCATCAAAATGAAATAAATTTTCAGTGATAAGACAGATTAAACCACATCCTCAATCCACAATGGACAATAAACAGGAGACAAAAGATCAAATTACTGTTTTAGAAAAGCCAAGTTTTCCGCATGCAGGTAAATACTTAAAAGTAAATCAACATGCAGACAAAAAAAAATCAAGCTTTCAAGGATGTATTTCATCATTACTGCAAAAACCCAACATGTAAAAATGTGTTTGTCTTTTAGAATTTTTATCATTTTCTTACAATTAATCCCTATTTAAAAATATTTGGGAAGGGTTGAGATAATATGGTGTGTAACCGAGTTATTGTGTCAATTTTGTATGCCATTGCCTATTGACGAATTAGATCCTTAATCAATTTTCAGATGTAACAAAAAATACAATCAATTGTACAAACCACATACAGAAAATTACGTACAGTTACGTACAGTTGTAACTATACATTACAACCCCAGGAATAATTAAAATCATTACATGTGGATACCCTCATTGATAAGCTTTCTCATCATTTTCTATTTCAGTAAGTGAATATCATTCTCCTAAATAAAAAAAATCATATTTGTTGTGATTTCATCTTATGAAGATATGAACTCAGAAAGGAACAACCTTAACTGCACATACACATAAAAACATTTCCATGACGGAACATGGACGCCCACACCATTATCACTCAGTATACTGGTCACGTTTTATTAAACACTTCACACAATACATGATACATTATCATCTCAAATAGCAATCACAACATGAGGTGTTCACACAACTCAAGAATAGTTGTGTTCACATAACCACACAAACTGATTTTATATAGGTAAATGATATTGCTTCAAAAATGGACTGCTGCAGACATGTATATTTGTACGTACATGTATCTCTTGTTAATACACAGTAAAACAAAACATACACACTCATTTGCAATATTAACATATTATTAATAGAGTTTGTGTGAATCATGCTAAAATTAAAAAAAATTTACATCATATCATCCGAGCCGGTTGTAGTGCTTGTCAATGTTTAGTCCTATACTGCCAGGAAAATATTGTCAATATCACAACATTATTGCTAAGCCTGAAAATTAATTATGAGCTGCAATTCTGTGAGAACGGGGAAGGGAAAAATGAAAGTAACGCTTTCATCATTGCTTGTCCATGAAGAGCGGGCTTTGTAGTAACAACTCAAAAAGCTGGTACTTTTTGTTAGTTCAAAACAATACAGAGCAGTATTTGTGGTCAATAGATAGTGATTAACTATTCATAATAAATAATTTTGGGGACATATACATACTACTGCAATATATAACCATAATTATAAAACAATGATCTAATATATTCAATATTTTTTCAATATTGCATAATTTCGCTAGTATAGGAATATTGCCCAGCACTACACACAAACATACTGGTAGTACTTAACAATTGACTGTGCATGTGTTCACACAAGTTTGAATGACCAACTGTGGATGTCTTCAAATTGTTAGTGTGAACAATGCCATAATTTCACATTTTTAGGTTCCCTTTCACATCAGAAATAAGTATGCTAATACAAGACAGTAAAAAATATACAGTGAATACATGTAGGTCTTGATTTTTCTAGCGTGAACAAGGTCAGCATCTCAATCCATCTCTTTGAACATAAATTGGAATCTGACAAGTTTATTGCATTTCAATTTACTATAGGCCTACTTGCTTTGAGAGTAATTCATGGTGCAAAATTTGCTTCAGTTAGACAACTCTGGATTATCCTAGCAAAGGTCATTTTATATTCTAGTAAGAATGACTTTGGAAGATGTCACATAAATTCAGTCATTGGTTTGACTTTGACAGTCTTGACCTTTCAGCTTAAAGAGCTCTAACATCATACATTCCTGGTTAAAAATACTATAATCATAAATGAATTCAGAAATTTGAATTGATTACTGTCATAAATTGCTTCATAGCCATACGTTAGATTGGCCTGATATGTGACTTTGACTAGCCATACCAAAACTAACAATGAGTTGCCCAAAATGAGGTTTGAGGAGTTTGAGCTTGAAAGATTATATACTATACATCCCAAGCTTTGAAATGATATATCATAACTCATTAAAATTGATCAATAATAACCCTCATAAGTACTTTATTAAACACAGAAGAAATTATGCAAGAAAATAAAAGCATGAGGTTTGAAGTTTCGGAATTACTCAAGCTTGTGCAATCTCAATGTAACCTTCAAGCAATCTGGAAAAATAAATAAGTTATTGTATATAATATTGCAGTTTGTTCAAATCATTACAGTGTGAAGAAGAATTCAGATAAGCTAATTTTATGATGATAATTACTATTATCGCTATTTACAGAAGAACCTTCCCTGGTGACTTATTACTGGTTCTGGGGTAGTTATAAAGGTAAACTTATAAAAATAAAGGGTCTTTGTGTAGTAATTTTACAAATTACCAACAACTTGTAACAGATTGGTGAATTCACTAAGGTTATGTTTCTCATCTAATCTATCTTTATATTTTCTTCAACCAAAACTAAACGATTTAATTCCAATTTGTATAATGCCAATTCATCCAATTGCCAAATCGTCTGCTATCATTTGGTCTACTATCAGTTCGTCCACTATCCACATGGTCCAATTCCCAATTCGTCCACTCACCATTTCATCGAATAACCAGTTTGTCCGATAGCCATTTATTCCATACCATTTGGTCTATAAATTGGACTAAGTGTTAATTGTGCAAAATGAATGAAGATGAAATGGATATTAGACCAACCGGTTATGAGACAAACTGGTCACACACAAAATGATGATTAGACAAATCGATGATTGGTCCAAATGGTTATTGGACCAAATGGTTGTTAGACAAAATGTTGATAGATGGCATTAGACTAAACTGCCGATTTGGATAATTTTCTAACAAGACAGAAAGCTTGCTGCTTCCAAAAACGTACCCACAGACAGAGCATAACAAATTTGTAATTTAAAAAAAAAATTAAGTATGAAGGGATAATCCTTGATTCTGACTAATACGTAACTTGGAAAGGATGATTAAAACTGTTTTGTCATGTATGAACAAGAGGAAACATTCATCATTACTTACTGTGGTCATGAACTTTGGAATCTGTCAATTTCCTAATTTGCATAATGGAGTGACGTTGAACATGAAAACATAAACAGCTACATCGGAAGGCTATCAGACAGTATATGAATTCATTTAAATGTCATCAGCAAACCTAATTACGGCAACCTTGTATGATGATAGCTGGAGCATGATGGGGTTAAGGGGGCAAATATGGAATAGTGAGAGAATGCTGGGGAGAAGGATTGTTGGGAGGGGGGATAGTCAGGTAGATATAGAGGTTGGATATACCAGCCAGGGTCCCTGTTTCATGAAAGAATTAAAACTATTGTTACTTGCCATTATGGTAACTACCATGGTAACAGCGCTCAGCAGACAATCATAATAGAATAGTTCCAATAGTTTTAATTGCTTTATGAAACAGGGCCAAGGGGGGGACTCATGACCAAAAGGGCCATCTGCACCAGCCCGAGTTTTGAAATTAGCGCGCTATTTCCGATCCAGCAAATTATCCCGATCTCAACAATCTCGAGATTATTTGTAATGGAGATGCAATTATCGCGCAAGTTCGTTGGATTAATCTCAAGATTGAAATCACAAGTCAACTTGGGATTATCTACAAAATAGCACAAATTATCCCGCTAATTCACAGGTGCAGACGCACTCGGGATCATTTATTTACGACGTCAGACCATAATATGTATAGATGCCTCCCTCAAGCAAGAATCACTATTCTTGCGATGGTGGAGATGGGGTTTCTTGAATCTCAAGATTAATCGCGAAGAGGGCCGATCTGGCTAAAATCTAGAGATTGAGCAAACTTTGGCTGGTGCAGCATCGCCTATAAAGTTGTAGGTAGGTGCCAAAGATAAAGTGAAATAAGTTGAAAGTTGGAATGGGTTGTGAAAAAGGATATTCTTTAGAACTACAAACTGTTTGCATTAAAAAGGGCGAAAACGGTAGTCTGTATCAAAGCGCTGGCCAGTGTAGTAGTAGTTGTATGCACTGTGGAGCAGGAAGAAGCTGCTTAACAGCTCCAGAGCTGATTTCACTATATGAGCACATTGTAGGGCGATTACGATTTTATACATTCTCAAAACGCAAATTTTTCCCTTGCAAAGGAAGCCTAAACGCACTCATCAATGCATCACCCGTCTTGCCATCATAATTCCTAATGCTGACAGTTGAGGAATAATGAATGAGTGTTTCACATAGATCTGATGACCCTATCATACATCACCCATCCAAAAATCCCTCTCACAATCAGATAATTAAACACAAGTTTGCTAACAATTCAGCTCCACCGAACAGCTGCACATTATCAAACGCAATGTGTCAAATGTAAGGGGTGTTTGATGATATCATCAAACTTCATGCTCAGGCATTCTTTCAATACTTGAACTTCAAGTTGGGAAGACTTTGTGTCAACAAAGCACACGCAGGCATGACATTTTGTTTTTTTTGTTTTTTTACACTTCATCATAACATCTAAAACTCTTGAACTTCAGGGGGGGATCACAAAGCTTTGCAAAGGTTTTGCAAAGATGTGCATGTAAATGAATGTTCAACATTTATGAGTTATGCAAAAAAAAGTGTACAAACAGTGCGCATAAATGATTGACGGTTCTGCCATTTGTTCGAAGGGTCACTCTTTTTTATAAAACTTACTCTCAAATGAAAAGTGACTCTAAGCGACCCCCGCGAACGATTGGCAAAGTTTCCAAACATTTAAAGGCACATTTTGAACACTTTTGTGCACTTTTATTGCATAAATGCCAATGTTTAACATTTTTTACATCCGCATTCCTGCAAAACCTTCACAATTACTTTTACTAATCTCCTATAACAAAGTTTTTAAAAGCCTGGATGTGTTCCATCATTTTTTTTTGCACGTCTTAAAGATAAATATTTTTACATAATAAAAATAATAATAATCCGCTTTTATATAGCGCTTAATCCATCGGAACGACGTTTCTAAGCGCTTTACAGATATATTATTACCCCGGTCATCGGATTCAATCAGTCATTCCCGCACACAATGTGTGCACATCCTCCACTCCCTAGGGAGTAGTATTTCAAACATGAAATACTGAAAAAGATTCTGAAATGAGGCTTTTTCTGGTTCAGATGCATTTCATACACTTTGACGGTCAAACTAACATTCTAACTTTAACAAACAGTGCAATTGAACACTCTCCAGAAATAACTACATTATGTGTTTGCTTTTTGTGACTCTAGCCTCAGAAATTTAATTTTAAAGCACCCGTAAAAAAAATGATAGATCCGGGGATGTTTTGACAATCCTGTTTAGGAACTAAAAATGCACGAACACCAACAATGTCTCATGAGAATGAGTTGCTCAAATAATCTTTCGGATTCTGCAGAAATTCAATTTACAGTCATGATTACATAGTCACAGCGATTGGTAATGGAAGAGTGTCACTGGGGGCATTATACACTGTAACGAAGACAGCCAGGTTGCATTATACAGAAAGACATCTAGACAGACATAGTAATTCATCTAAATGTCATTGTGTCACGCTCCATTACAGATAGTATGATGTGATGTCTATAGTCAATCAGTATGAGTGTCAGTCTATTTATGACTAATAGGACGAGTCGTTTATTATCCTGTGTACATGTAAGGGCAGCTTCCACGACTCTCTTCAGCTGCATTCAGTTTGAATTGAATATGAATTGAATTTGAATTTCATTTAAATCAAACATGAATTGAATTGGAATTAAATTTGAATTGAACTTGTTTGAATTTGAATTGAATTTGTTTTGAATTTGAATTAAATTTGAATGAATTCGAATTGAATATGGAAATTGAATTTGAATGAAATATGAATTTGTTGTATATCTACCTACATGTAGCTCATTACAAAAAAGGTCAACAAAATGAACATATAAATGCTATATAAATACCTCCTACTGGCCTTTGAAAACAAAATTTAAAAAAAGAAAACAGCAGATCTCATAAGAGTAAAGTTGAATTATCAAGAAAATATGTAAATTAGTATATATGCTTGTGACTGTTTGCTAAGCTTGTGAATTAGGATAACAAATGAAAATGAGGTTCAGAAATGATTGGAATAAGATCTGTTTGGAATGAACACAGCATAATGATGGATCATTAGCGCAAAAAAAATTGTATCGTAAATTGAGAGTTACATCACTGCAAAGCAGCTCCTACCCATCAACTGGATTGCTTATAAAGTCAAATTATTCTCCCCATGTGCCAAGATCATCATACTACTTTCATTTAAATTCCATAGCGTATTAAACTGAAAGTCACAGACTAAAAAGGCTTCTATGAGGGGGGAAAAGAAGAAAGGGATGCAGAAATTAGTTTGGAATTGGTCTGAGCATACACATGCTGAATTTCCTGAACAAATCTGAAATATTTGTGATTTTCTTGCCGAATGACTACCCCAGCACACACTGAGTCTATCCACAATGCTCATTTTAATAATAATAATAATACTAGATAAGACTTGTATAGTGCACTTTCCCTCTTAATTACATACTCAAGGGGAAAAAAATCAAACTGACATTTCATACACCCCACCAAACATTCTTTGGTGAGGATATAAGATTCAGTTTCGCGTTAAGAGGTTTATATGCAAATGCAGCGCCATTGAAAGGGATGATCTTTCTCGCATTTGACAGGAAGCATCTTATTTTGAGGGCTGTCTGTCCCCCTCACGCCCTCCACCTCGCACCCCTATATTGGATCTCGGAGATCATGATGTGTATCCTCTCTATGTCACTTTGCACTAATGTTTGATGAGGCAAAGGACACGTTGAGGTCATGGGCTGTCTTCCGTGACGTCGGCCAACAGCGCGAAAAAATTAAAGGGCTAAATTCGGTCCCTGGCTCAACTATCATTTCCTGGAGTCACTGACGAATGTTCTACTTGGAAATAGGATCTCCATAAAGAGTGTAGCATGCTGATATACACATTTGTCAATTTATATGCTAATTATAATCATACCTGCCTTGATCTTAATTGATTCTAGTACTGAATGTCAAGATATGACCAGTGAAGAAAGAAAGAAATATTAAGATTAGTGTGAATCAGGGGATGCACAGTAAGTATAGGGAGTGTCATCATGTCTCAGGGGTCAGCAACCCTTCATGAGAGGCAAATCACTAATTGATATAAATGATGATTAATCAGGTGGGTGTTTCATAAAGCTGCTCGTAAGTTAAGAGCGACTTTAAGAACGACTGGTCATCATTTCTTGTGGTAAATGGTAAATTCATTGGCGATGGTTTAGCGCGTAAGAAAGGATCACCAGTCGTTCTTAAAGTTGCTCTTAACTTACGAACAGCTTTATGAAATGGCCCCCTGAACTCAAGAATAAGCTTAATCATATGTTGAAGCTGAAGTCTTCAAATATCAAATTGGTTATAATGAGAAAAAAATAAAGGTAAGAGGGCATTCCTAGCAGAATCAAATTAAATAAAATGTGAACTAAGATTATTTTTATCATTTGTCAAATCTAAAGACATTAATCTGAGGCAAACTACACAATAATATCTATGGAGCGTATGACCAACAATTTGAAAAAAATATATACTCTGGTATTAACCTTCACATTACTAGGTAAAGAGTAAAGGGCAGTGGAGCTACCAATATGTTTGAAATCTGCCAATGGGAGTAATTTATTTTGCTCCACTTAAAATATTCATCAGTTTTATATCTTTAATCAGAATTTTCTAATAACTTTATCTGACTGAATCTGAATTTTCTAGCCTGTATGAAATAATGAAACCTTGGGGATCTTTATACAATGGGAAATGTATAGATTTTACCCAGTAGAAACCTAGCTTTAGTGGACAATGTAATATTAAAATTAAAAAAATTGTTAAAAAGTTGGGAGTATGAGTAAGTATTGCAACATACCTGTAATTTTTTTAATTAAAGTTTCATCCTTGCCATTACCCACTGATTCATTTCAAGTCACTGCCAAACTTCCACACCACAAACGGAGAAACCACACCTAAGAATAGACTCCTAACCATTCATGCTAGACCATTATGAGTTATCATCTAACTCAATACAAAATATCAAACTTGGGGGAGAAAACCATAGATTGATAACAATTTAAGGAGAAAGCTTTCTTCAGACTCTTTTATTATTGGTGAACATTATCTTTTTAGATAGCCAGGTTTTCATTTGCTTCTCATAATTAAAGGGGAAGTCACCCTGACAAAAAGTTAATTGTAAAAATAGCAGAAAAAATAATAAAAATATTGCCGAAGGTTTGAGAAAAATTTATCAACTAATTAAAAAGTTATTAGAATTTCCATTATTCGATTTGTGACGTCATATGCGAGCAGCATTCCTACATAGCGAATGGTAAAAAATCAACGAAATGTCATTTTCTCAGAAAATTGAAAATGGTTTTCACTGTACCTTTTGTATATCAATAGACAAATCATTTCACACCCGATCATGAAAAGAAAACAAAATTAAGTCATCAGGAACCATACAAAATTTGAAATTCATACATTTTATATTACATAACACATGGGGCAGCTGCTCGTTTATGACGTCACAAATCCAAAATTTTGAACTCTAATAACTTTCTTACTCTTTAACGGATTTTCCTCAAACCTTCACCAATATTTTTAAATATTTTTTTCTGCTATTTTTACAACAAAGTTTTCTTCAGGGTGAACTTCCCCTTTAAATAGAAATATCAAGGAATCATATGGTAATGTGTCTCATTAACGATACCAAACCAAGTCAGAAAAATGTGGTTTCATTATCCCCGCAAAATCTGAGTCATACCTTAACATGGTAACAATTGAGATTAGTGTTTCCATGGCTGCATAAAGTAGTTTTTCAAACTATATTTACAGTTTTACACCACATGGATGGGGGGGGGGTACCAAGGGATTGGGCATGCACCATCGATCCCCTCCCCAAAATCCACTGACCAGTTGATATTTTATTATTACAGCCCCCAAAATGCTTACATACCATTTCCTTACAACAAAATCATGCTAGAAAGTTTGCAATATTTGCATTTTACATACATGTATTAAAATTGAGAAGGTACTTTGCACAATTATTTAGTGTTAAGAAGGAAAAAACCCAGAGTATACTCTCAGATGGGAGATTGCCATTTTAGTATTCTTTAAAATAAAATAGTTCTGGAATACATTTGAAGATTGAAATATTTATTTCAGAGTCCTGGCCAGAGAGAGAGAGGCACTGTAATTTAACTTGATGAATATAGGGCTAGCGCCCTTTGGCAAGGCGTAATCCACACTTTGCCACTCTCGACCCAGGTGCTAAATGGGTACCCGGTAAGGATGCGAAAGATATTGTATGTTTGATTTTGCCAGCGCCATAATGAGGCTGCGATGAATGCAAGGAATGCTCCCCAGGAGTGGAAATTGTGCAGTTTTCGTGCGGGATTGAAATGAATCCAATGACCGGGGTAATAATATGCTGTAACGCGCTTGGGCCATTCTGGAAAAGCGCTTTATAAAAATTGGCTATTATTATTATTATTATTATTATAGCATGTTCAAAATGGATTCCACCACATGTAATCAGATTGCTTCATATCATATTCACATTATCTCTACCTTTATAAAATCTCCCAATATTAATAGCAACATATCAAAGACTTGCATGTTTAAGGAAGCCCACTTAAGACGATTAATTAAACTAATCATCAGCTCCTGAATTAGTCGTAGAGTGAGAAGCCCTATGAGTGCAAGGAAGGTTTATGTTACATATGAAAGCGCCAAAAGGATGTTATAACATTCTCTCATGAGAAGGGTTAGGAAGGAAGTTCAACCTCGTTACTCACAGCACAGAGAAGTAATTAGGTCAAGGAATGACAGGAGTCATCCGGTATGTTGGTAAGATGCTTGATGTTTCCCTTTAAGAAACATAAAGGTATGCAGTTTACATAAGGTCAATATAAATTTGATTTTTTGATCCTCAAATTGTCAACAATAAATACAAAAATGATTATGGATAACACAAGTTAAACTGAAAGATAATAGCACAGTTTTTTTAATGAAGAGTTGCCAATTTGCATTTACAAAGGGATTTTGTGGGGGGTTTTTTCATTACATTGCTATTAAAGTTAGAGTGTGTTATGATTACTATAAGTTATATGGCACTCTACACACAGTATTTCTACTTCCATGGTATATCAAAGGATTAATAAACCAAAACACTATACTTATTGACTACAGTATACTGTCATATTTTCCATTGGTGTTGAATATTCTTCTTAAAGACCACACCACACCACACAAAGAGACAAATGAGATAAAAGAAGCATATTAAACCTTTCCTATTCTATCCTATTAGCTCTGTAGAAGCACTGATATATTTTCATTGAGCTACCATACCATTGTAAAAACAAAATACTTGTACATCTATAAATTGTCATCATGTACTCATTACCAAGTGTATTTTCAGCCAGCCTATTCACGTAACATGGCTGATATTTATTAAGCAAAGATTAATATTTCATTTTGGCAAATGAACAAGTTTACAGGTTTATTTATTTATTTATTTTGAATGAAAATACAACTTATCTCCCTGGTAATGGAAAAAAATAAATAAACAAGGCAATGGTTTCCAAATTTTCAATACCATTTTTAAAATATGATCAATAGTATTTAATGTAGTCATATATTTTATATCAAACATCAAATTATGATAATTGTTTGTAAATGGACCTTATTGTATATTAGCTGATTGTTTTAATTCTATTTTTCAGTATATTACGAATAATTTCAATGAGTAATTGGCTAAAAATTGGAGCTCCATGTATTAAGCATTCATGATATAGAGCAGCTTCAATTGCAAAACAAAATGATTGCCTGCAGGGTTTAATATTTGTAAGGGGGATACCATATAATTCATTTATTATTTTTAACTATTTATACAGTATAAAAAGAAATCTAATCAGCAAAACTGTTTTTCATCAGATATCCTGTTAATTTCATACAATATCATTCATTGTAAATCATATTTTAAATTCTACTTTTTATAACTGCCATGCAAACTTCTTCCTTTACTAGCAACATTTGTTTCGGGTATTGACAGTCTGTATAAAGTTTCTCTACAATATTTCTTTTCCTTAAAATTTCTAGTGAGTTGCTTTTTTTTATTTTACTCTTTTTATAAAAATTATATTATTTCAGTCAGGAGTACACTTAGAATCAAGGAAGCTCAAACTTATTTTCAACATCTATACAGCTATTTTTGTTCTTTCCCCCTTACTTCTCATTTACTTTCTTTGCTTTACTTTATTTCTCTATTTTCAAAGTCTCATGTCATTCTGAAATGAACACATTAAGAAACAAAGGCCTAAAATACAGTCAAATGGGCAGATCTCAAAGGTTCTTGATTATTTGTTGGCAGAAACAATTCTTTGTTTAATTGTTAAAGTTTGAGGATCATTTTGTCCTTGAAGGCACTCAGTGAGCTCTAAATTCACTGAAAACCTTTAAAACAAATCATGAATCCTTATATCTTAATTTATCAGTGTCGTCAAGAAGTTGAAATATTCAAAGGGGGTACAAGCCAGTGTGGATACAATATATCAAAGCCCACAATATAAATATTGGCCTTAAAGGTAAATGCTAGTTTTTGGTAACGATATCAAAATGAGTTCGTACAGAATCCAATGAAATGACCACCAATGTGTCTGTTTGTATAAATAAAACGTATGTGCCAATGGATTCTGGAAGATATTGTGTAATTGCTGAGAAATCAGCAAATAAGCACAGGATTCGGGTAGAGCGTCGGGCCCAACATTCGAAGCAATAATTATATACTGTCCCACGTGCACTTAAGCCTTGTTTTACAGACTTTCGTATGAAATCAGTGTTTACTGCAACTACTGGAATTCTCTTTAACCCTAAAAAGACTGGGCTATTTTGACATAATACAGGCTAATTCAGCCCCCCCCCCCATGGTTTCTTAGAATATGCAATCTTGACAAAAACGAGCACATAAGTTACCCAAAGCATAAACTAGGCAACTCTTATCCTTGTAAAAATCTAATAATTAATTAATGACAGAAATGTATGCATAAATGTTTGCTCTCATTAACTAAGGCCCCTAAAGTGTAGATTTTTTTACAGACCCATCACATATACAATCTGACAATCATCTAGTGATGGTTGGATCTTTTTATTGTTCCATGACATTTGGTGACAGTTATTGTAAATATTGCTCTAAATTCCACACAGTTATGAAGTGAGCAATTTCAACCCTGGATCTAACACTATACTACCCTACCCTAAACCTAATATAAAACCCTATTGCAACCCTAATCTTAACCCTATACATCTTAGACAAAATTATGCCTGGAGCAACTGTCGCAGGAGTAAATGTTGCCCTTTTGTCAGCTGTTAATTCTGTATGAATATTGAAATGATATTATGTTCATATCTAGCATCCTCATTTGGTATGTTTTCATATTTCTTTGAATACTTATTATTATCAAAATGATACCTACAAAGATTATATTCTAGGCTAAGAAAGTTCCCTTAATTTGCTTTCGCACAGCCAAATACCTGCGACCTTGGAAAATCCCTGTGAAAGTTCTCAAAATTTAGTGGGTGTTTTTGGGGGGATATTATGTGTAATTTGCTTTCAAACAGCCAAAATTACCTGATATTTCTGATCGGGGTATATCAGGGCAAATTTCACGATCAGGAAAATACCTGGAACTGAAAACACCTGGACTGGAGGAACCCTGTATCTATTAGGAAGACAATTTAATTAATGCCAGTAAATCTTTATGAGAAAGAAATCACTAATTGACATAAATAATGAAAATGATTTATTAATTTTAAGTCAAGAATAAGCTAAACCATTTGTTGATCGAAGCTGAAGTCTTCAAATATCAAATTGGTTACAATAAAAAAGAACAAAGGTAATAGGACCTTTCTAGAAGAATCTCCACACCTCTGTATCTATCAGCGAGACAATCTAATTTTATTATGGCATTTAACAGATGAATTCTACTTTCTAGTTGTCTATTTACTTACCAGCAGGTCAGAGTAAATATATCAACTTAATTGGGCCATTAAAGACATACTTGGTTTAATCTTCTCATTCCTTGACTGAAATAATCCTGATTATCCTATATACAAGTATTGTTGTCCAATATCCCTCTGTCCGTGGAGATCTCTGCTCTGTTCTACTCCAGTGACTGATGCCCTTCCCAATTCTTAAGACCCCATTCACACTACGACCAAGACCCCAGTCACATGACCAAAACCTTCCAATAGTTCCCCTTACACAATTAAATGGTAACCAGCAATCAATGCAGGCCATCAGTTTCAATATTTTCAGGAGCAAGGCCACTTTCCTTTTATTAGAGCAACTTTGAATATTGTAGCACAAACATTTTTTTTAAGGTAAAAAAACATAACCAAAGCAAATCAAAGGTGCATATGAAAGCCAGTCAACAGGGAATTTAATACTATGGCTTTGTTAGCTTCAGAAAAATCCAAGCACTGCAGTGGCACATACCAGTAATAAAGTAGGCCTATACCAAAAAAGTCATTTATTAATTTTATCTTTAAATTTGCAGATTTATAAAGCATAAATATAAATTGTTATTTATTGTGGTAAAGATTTCACAAGATGCCTGTTAATAGAGTATATTTTACCAGAGCAGCATATAGCATACAATAAAAATTTAAAAAAATGTTCTATTCAAAAGGCAATCAGCATATTGTAACTTTTTATTCTGAACGGTGAAGGACAAAAAAGTAATTATATTTCAAGTAGGTGACAGTGTGAAAGGGGCATCTTGTAGATGAAAACAACTTTCCAACAAGATAGGCCTACCAGTATATATAAGAAGTAAATCTAATACATCACTAGTTCTAGTAACAATCATAACAGTTCACAAACTCTATGTAGCCCCCTTCTAAATATACCATGAAATTGAATAGGGCACTATCAAATATAAAATGAAGGCCTTAAAATTTGATGTTTCAAGGGGAAGACCAAGCAGTTGCCTATATTCCAGCACAGATGTAAAGAAAAAATGGGCATGAAATATACCATGGCAAATAAAGGGGGAGGGGGCATTGATATGAGTCAAAGGAACATCGATGACCATGGCCTCTGATGGCTTTGAATTCAGCACAAAACTGATCTGAACTCAATATGCTTTATTACCCGACTCTTATGAAAAAGAAATATTACAATCGCTAATTCTTACTTGAAACTTGCCATCAGGTCCTATGAAATAATACAAACTATTACCTCTTCATTGATACTTTCCAAATGGCAATATAATTTCCTCCAGTAATAAAGCCTCCGCCATGCTGGTTAAATAGATACTTGTGTTATTGAAATTAATCCATTGCCAGCTGGCTGTATTACTTTGACAGATGTTACCAACAAAGAGATTAAATAAAGGTTCAGTATTGACTTTCAAACAATATTTCCATTGTAATAATGTCAATATTCGTATTTATATTTTTTCATGCTGGTAGTCAGACAAAACAATTTGTACACTAGCACCCTTTTCACAGACTTCTCGCAAAATATTAAACAAAAAGAATAAATGCTAAATGATACAACTTTTATATTGTGTATAAGTTAAATTTTCCAATTTGAAAATATGATTAATTTGAATATTCTTGACAGTTGTTTTAGTTATCGATGTTTCATCTTTAAAGTAAATGTAAATAATCATGATGATAAATGATTTGTATTTCAGGAAATTGCATCAAGACAAAGGAAGTTTGTCTTTCTAATTTAGACAAGAATAAGAAAAGGAATAACTTGTTGAAATTCAAAATATAACTTACATTCTTTCAGTATCACTCTCTCCGTCAGGTCAAGCATCCAGTTCTAGGGATAATATTCCAGACTTAATAGATCCAATTAAAGAAATAACCAGAGATAGAAGCATATCTTCGTTCAAGAAGAGAGAGCCCTGGCTCAAATGATCCTCGGCTGACGAACAACCAGCACTGGACTGAGTGATCGGAATGAGTCACATACTGGCGGAGAGTGTGAGAACTGTGTAGCGGGGAGAGAGAAGGGGAGTGAGAGTGAGAGAAGGGTTGGCAAGCAAGGAGATTCCAACGTTTTCAGTGGATATTGTTGTCATAAGGAAGAGAGGAATATAAGCAGTCAGTCAAGTGAAGAAAGACTAGACCTTTGGAGATTAGGGTAGGGAGTGATTAATATATGGGGTGGGGGTGGAGTGAAAACTGCCACATCAAAGGGGGTGCAAATGAATAAGTGACACCCCTCCTATATCAACGGTGTGTGGGGAGGGGCACTCTACCCCCCCCCCCCAACTTGTCTCTATTAGATATGCTAGGTTGTGTCATGGGGGGGGGGTGGTCAGTCATTTAAAGAGATTCAGCCAATCAAGTTTGTGGGGACCAAAAATCTGAAAACACATGGTGAATTGATATAAATTTCAGAAAAGGGGAGGGCCAAGTGTGACTTAAGAAAACAAGTGACTGAGTCATAAAGATATGAGTAATGTTATGAGGAATTCATTTAATTGTCATTTTTACTTATCCATTATCATTGAATATTTCCCACTGTTTCATTTTTTTAAAAATCTTTTCATTATTTTTTATTATTGGTTAGGGGGGGATTCATGTCCCCAGACACTGGAGTTATCCTTCAGGATAGGGTTACCTCAACACTCTTTTGAAAGAACAAATCAAAATTTCAATTTGTATTTCTGTGCATATATTTTGATTTCCAATCCATAGCGAAATATCGAGAACGATCACGAGTAACATTTCATGATTCAGCCTAAACAAGCCAGATAAAACAAGACTTAACTCTTACCTACTGCAACCAAGGTGACCCTTTTACAAATCCAAGTTATATCATTTAGTGGTCAATGGGTTAACAAAGAAAGAAAGAAAGATATAATGGATAATCTTCAGAAGAAAGGTGAGAAGCGAGATCAAGCAAAGGCAAGATCGTTTCAAGTAAAGATTTGTAGAGTTTAAGCATGCAACCTCTTGTCATAGTATCCTCTTGAGTCTCCTTGCATGCGTGGAGGAACCTACTACACACCTATATGCTTTTCACACTGCATTTCCTTAACCCCATATTATCCTTAACCCCATACTATCCTCAACTCCGGACTATCCTTAACTTAACTATCTTTTTTTGGTTTCACACTGTCTTTCTTAATAACCCGGTACAATTTGCTACAATTTGCTTAACCCCGACTATTGCACAACTCACAAATACTGATGGTTTTGCCACACAGAGCGTGATTAACGTTCAATTTCGACTTCTGTGATTGGCTAATGCTTAGCCCCACTTTTCCTTAGCCCGGTTTGGTTTCACACTGCAGTTCTTAACATCGCAATTGTGGTACTAGCAGTGCAATCCCGGGGGGCCACTTACATTGACGAGTGGATACCATGCGCGACCAAAAAAACACGTAAAAGGATGTCCTTTTCACGATAGGGCACGTTACATACGTAACGTGATAAGGGCGTCAAAAACACAAAAATAATGAAAAAAGGGTATCTATTTCGCTAGGAAAATAACGTGTTTAGGGTCGAATTTGCGGGGATGATAAAACAAAATTTAAATGTTTTATAAACGATGTCCTTTTGCCCCAACACTTCGTGTTTAGAGTCCGTTTTTGCGCGAGGTGTAGAAGGTGGGATCGTACTAAACCAAATAAGGTAAAGCCGACGACCAAAGGACCCGTAACAATAAAACATTCCTGTACTTGTTTAGAGGTTCATTTCGGGGAATATTTGCCAAGAGTATCGTTTTGTTTCTAATACTTGTTAAGGGTAGGGTTTCACACGCCAATACTTGTTAAGGGGTGCATTTTCAGAATATGGAAATTACGTGCTTAGGGTGCTTTTCGAAGTGCCCCCCCCCCCCCCCCCCGGGAGTGCAATAAGCCAGCTTACCCCGTTTTTTTTAGCAGGGCCAGATAATACCGTAATATTTACCGCGCTAGTCCACTTCGGTAAAATGTAGTGTGAAACTGAAGTGGGCGAGGATTAACACCGGGAAATCTACAAAGGACCGAATGGAAGAAAAGTGGTATTATGTTAATACCGCTGAAATGGGCAATCCTCCATTTTTTATTCAGCCACGCATATGTTTATGATTTTTCTTTTTTAATTTGATCATGTATATATTTTGTTTTATGTGGAAACATACAAACAAAACAATTCATCTGGGGTCATTCTGCAAGGTGAGTTCAGTATCTCCAGTAAGATTAGGTTAGGACTGAGTCACTCCCATCATACTATGGTTATTTTGGTGTTGACCTTCACATCAAGTCTTTATAAGTGTGATTGTTTTACCTCTGGTAATGTAAGGTACCGACTGATCAGAACAAAATGGCATAGTCGTGACATTGTCCCCAAGATTTATTCTGGGTTGCTCTAGAGACCGTTGCAGAAGAGTTGCAATCTAATGCTCTTACGAAATCAAACTCAACTTCATTTCCAACCAATCAAAAGCATGCATTGGAAATTCCATATTAAGTTGAAACACAATTCCTTCTTCAATGGTCCTATGCAGTAAGTCCTCGTGACCCATTACACAAAGCTTAGCAATCATCATAGAAAAAATTCTTTACAATTGATTGCATTGACTACAATGTACAATCAATCCCGAGAATCAAGCGTACAGTCAATCGCTATACTTTGTGCTACGGGACATTGGTGTGATTAGGGTATCAATCTTGTACAGGTAAGGAAATACGAAAGTTGATCTTTAAAGGTCAAGTCCACCTCAAAAAAATGTTGATTTGAATCAATAGAGAAAACTCAGACGAGCACAATGCTGAAAATTTCATCAAAATCGGATTTAAAATAAGAAAGTTATGACTTTTCAAAGTTTCGCTTACTTTGAACAAAATATTTATATAAACGAGCCAGTTACATCCAAATGAGAGAGTCGATGATGTCACTCACTCATTATTTCTTTTGCTTTTTAGTTGTTTGAATTATACAATATTTCAATTTATACGAAATTGACGATTAGAGCCTGAAGCACAAAATGTTAAAATAATGGAATTCCATGTGTTCAGGGAGGAATGAAACTTCATTTCACATGACAATGACAAGAAAATCAAAACATTTCACATTTCATATAACAAAAATACAAAAGAAATAGTGAGCGACGTCATCAGTTCCCTCGTTTGCATACTGACCGAAATGTGCATATACATGTAACTGTTTTGTGAAATGAAGCGAAAGTTTAAAATATCGTAACTTTCTTATTTTACATCCGATTTTGATGAAATTTTAAGTATTATGCTTGTCGAATTTTTCTCATTTTATTAAAATCAAGTTTTTGTTGGGGTGGATTTGTCCTTTAAGGAAGGGTGGCAGTGGTGGCATCATCTTCTGAGAGTAATTGAAGGAGAGGTGAGGAAAAAACACAGGATGGATATAAAAAAATTCTGACCTTTCATGAACTACTTGGAAAAAAAAAGGTGCACTACTAACAAACTACACTCTTTCAAATGCTTCAAAACTATTCATAACAACTGTTAAGTTGGTATTTTAAAAACACAAAAATCTCAACTGGAACAAAAGCACAACTGTGTCTTAATACAAATTATTTTATGAGGCTCATTATATATATATATAAGACATTTCATTGTCGGGCTTACTTTTTTTCCTTTTGGTATATACTCTTGATATCATCAAATGACATCAAGTAAAACCGCAGGTGAATCATATGCATTGGTCTAAGAATAGACCATCGCAATACTAAACCATGTGATATAGAATATATATATATATATACATGTATATATTTATATATATATATATATTCGTATAAAAACTTTCACTGAACACAAGCAAAACTTGACAAGTGTCTATACACGAACTCAATTGCGGCTTGATATACATATCAATAATTTTTGACGACTCTTTTCTCATGTTAAGATTCCCACAAGACACAACCTTCAAGTCTTTCTAAATTGAGCTCATGAGAGGCATGTGTTGCATGTTAAAGTACCATGCACGTCATGTAGGATCTCTACACCCTGGTAACAAGGTGAAGTTTGTCTTAAACTAGGTTCCCTTGTTTACCTGTAGTATATCACCATCATTTATTATCATTTCCCCTCTCAAACAAGATTATTTCTTCATCATCATGGTACTCAAGGCAACCCCTCTGTTGTAATGGTTCTGACAGAACTGGCATTTGGGGTATGGCAAGTCGATTGCACGTCAATTTCTCTCCCACAACAAACACTTGCGTGCCGATAACATGGCGTCATGACAACGGTTCCAACGATGAAAGGGAATAGATGATGGGTAAAAGTTATGTGAACTTGTTTCCCATGAAATTTACATCTGGTATCCAGAGAATGCGATCGTATTTGTTTAACTCTGTATATTAACATTTCTTTCAATGTTGGTAAATAATATTTTTTACAAATCATGGAAAATCATTAATTGCGGTTACAGATTTGCAGTCAATGGGGCATTCAAAATTCATTTCTAGTAACCAAACTGTTTTCACTGTATCTGTTTTTAAAGAAACAAAATAACATCTGTTTGTGAGAGTAAAGTTTGATCATCTTGCCCTATTTTGAATCTTTCCATAAATCTACACCCATCATATACGTTATTAAAAACAATTCAAAGATAGTTACTCTATGAAAAAGATGTGCCAAATTTGCTTAGTTCCCTAAAATAAGTTTCTCAGATGCTAAAGAAACATTTGAAATGATATCAATTTAAATTTCATCCACTTACATCATGTTTAGTATCTTGTCATCTCTGTGGGCAGTTTTCCCAACCACTTGATCTATATTTAGGCGGCCCCGTGATATTTATTATATCTTCAAGTAAAGACAGATAGGAAGTAGCCTTTCAGGGGTAATTAGCTTGTAATTTTTCACCAAATTAGCTTCTTCTTTGCTGCCTTGATTGCACTTTATCATAAAGCCATGATTAGAACTATATTGACAGCAAAGAATTATTTTGATGAAGTAGAAAGCAAGATCAATTTGAATAATTGAATGCATAATCTATGTTTTTAGATACGGGAAGTTTGTTATGGATAGGTTTCATCACAGGGTGATACAAAATTTACAAATTTAACACAAAATGATACAGGCTTGCTCTTTAGAAATGTCAAGAATGCATGATATACTTTTGGCACAGGCAATAAAAAAATTGTTTTACATTGAGCAGAAGTTTCTTGCCAGGAAAAATAAGAAGGCATTCTCGTCATTGTAGCTTAATGAATTAAATTCCTTTATCAGCCAAGGATGCACAGCCAAATGTAATTTCATTCACAAGCCAGATATGATGATAAAGCAAAATAATTAGTAAACTTTTGAAATTTCAATAGGCGGTGCTGCACTAGCCCGACTATGCTCAATCTTGAGATTTTAGCCTGATCAGCCCCTTTGCGATAAATCTCGAGGTTCAAGCGAGGCATCAATGCATTATGGTATGACGCCGTGAATAGATTATCCCGAGTGCGTCTGCACCTGCAAATTAGAGGGATAATTCAAAAATAGCATGCTATTTTGCAAATAATCCAAAGTTGACTTGGGATTGCAATCTCGAGATTAATTGAGCAAACTATCCCAATAATTGCATCTCCATTACAAATAATCTCGAGATCAGTTCAAATCTGTTCAGATCGGGATAATTTGCAAGATCAGAAATAGCCCGCTAATTTGAAAACTCGGGCTGGTGCAGAAGGCCCGAATGAACTGCAAACTTGGTCAATTCAAACTGATCTAATGCCCACTTAGACCCCGTTTTCATTACTGTTCTAAACTAGTTTACAGGAAAATTGTTTAGTGGAATTTAGTTCAGAGCAATCTTGGAAGTGATCTTCCAAACCGTTTTTAAAAACCATCTCGCGATGTAGATTTCAAGATTGCTTTGCCTCGTTAAACTGGCTTTAGCATCAGTGAGGGACACAACCGTTCTTTGGGAAGAGATCTTTGCACATTTTGAGTGCACTACTCCAAACACGGTGTGTAGAACGTCTAGCTCGCAGATTCAGAGTTTGTGTGAAACATGTCACCCCACTGAACGCGTTCCCGAAGCAACATGACCAATTTGAAGTGGATTTGAAAACCACTTTCGGGTGATCAGATTGGAATGCTAGCAAAGCGATCTTCCAAACTGGTTCCCTGAACCAGTTTTTTAGTAAAAACTAGTTTTTTAAAGTATAATGAGAGAGGGGTCTGATATTTTTTTTTGGCAACAATCACTTTGTGGAATAAACTTTGGGCTCAAAGCATTAGCCTATTTCACCGTTCCATCGTACCGTTTCACCGTTTGTCATACCAAGCTAATCTAAAACCACTTCGTAGTCAATCTCATTATATAAACTGATATTAAGACTGGACATTAGACAATTATGATAAACAATATATTAGATCAAAATGAGAGGAGACAAAATGGGTCTAGTCATGGTGGGATGACATATCAAACCGAGTGATATACGGGTTTTAGACCAAGTGATGAATGGACCAAACACAAGTAAAGACCAAACTGATCTGTCATGGTCAGGGGTTGTTCATGGTGTCATTGTACAATCATGGAATTAGACCAACTGGTATTGACCAGGTAGCTATAGGCATCTCATCTTGGGCTGTATCTAAGAGAAGATTGGAGCTGACATAAGAATGCATTAATCACCAATCACACCAGCATGAGGACCATAGCAGCAGGAGTTGAGAAGATAAATTAGAAGGGGCAGTGTTTGGTAGACAAATGCAATAATTAATCAGAGGGTACTTTCAGGCCCACCTTGGAAAGAAAATATCTGGTATTCTCCGATAGGGAAATTGACCATGATAATCTAACCCAATCAGATAGTTACATGTACTATGCCCAAGTGGAAGCAATTAAACTTGTTATATCTAATATTCCTGAATGAAAATACATAAAAATAAGCACTTTCAAAATGAGAACTCTCAGTTTCTTTGACTAATTTCTTTCACTCTCCACCCCCCCCCCCCCCCCCCCCTCTTCTTAGTCAATCCCCCCTCCTTTCTTGCACTCTTTCTGCCCCGACATCTTCCGTCTCACAAATCTAACTCATCCTCTTTTGTCTTTCTTCCTAGATCTCTTCAATGTCAATGCAAACCAGAGATTAAGGAGACCAGAGTCATCTCAACAGCTGACACGCAGCGCAAGCACCCCGATTAATGTTCATCTGATCTGACCAAACCGTGAAGTCTGGGAGGTTTTCAACAGCTGAGCTAACGACAATCCCTGATTAAATCACAGCCTTCCACTGGTTTGACTTGATCTTGGTTCCTGTTTGTGATTACTCTGTAAGAGTGATCCTTCCACTTCTCATGAATGAATGAATGTTGTCTGAAATATGAAGAGCATTTTCATATAACAAACAGTCAGTGATTTTCCCCAACTATTGTTTTAAGCTATTGCAAATACTTGCATTTGATTGGCTGACACCTAATCAGTAAGTGATAATCACTGACGTTTTTCATGAAAAGCTCCCCTGTACAAAGATGTAACCACCATGACCCTTCCCCACACACACACATACCCACAAGAGTGGAACACAAGGTGTCACATGCGTAAAACACTCCCCATAGACTTGTATGTTAGAATGGCACTTCATAAAAAATAAACGTGAAATTAGAGGGTCGAATGTTTACTACCTTTGGATAGGATATATATCTGACATTCCATATCTGACCAGAGAAGGGTATTGTAGCCAGCTCATCTTAAAATAAATCGCCATTTATGAAGATAACTATGATGGGATCAAATTCATAAACTGAAACAGTAAAATAGCCCCAACTCTTCCACCAGTCAAAAAATAGTTCCAAATCATTGATATATCTTCCCAATTTGGGCAAAGGAAATTCAGTAGTTACCATTTCTAGAATCAGTGTTAGATTTTGAATCATATTCATACACTTTTATTAGCAATATCAAATTGAAAAAATTTGAATGGGTTGGGTGGAACGAATATCTTGATATCCTCCTGATGTAGTTAGGCTCGTGGCACCACAAAGATCTGGGCCCCATCTTACAATGAGTTGCGACTGATCCGATCAACCACAACTATGGATCCGTACAACCACAACTATGGAAAGCCAACAACGTCAACATCTAAGCTAATAGTAACTAAGCTTTGTTAAAATTTGAGAGTTAGAGATATCAGAAGGCGGTGCTGCACCATCCCGAGTTTGCTCAATCTCGAGATTTTAGCCCGATCAGCCCTCTTCGCGATTAATCTCGAGATTCAAGAAACCCCGTCTCCACCATCGCACGAAGAGCGATTCTTGCTCGAGCGAGGCAACAAGCCCGATATTCCGAGCATGCGCACTTTCGATCTTGGAGTTTCAACGGCCCGCGCTTTTGAATAACTTCCCGCGATATGCAATCAAGTACATGTACTCTTTTCACTAGCACTTTCGCCGAATTCGACCGTTGTTATGCAACAATCCTCTCAGCTCAGCCGCGCTATAATTATAAGCGAGTGAAGTATTCTTCGTTTAATGTGATGGCGGAGGAGGCAACGACAGGGGGAGAGAGAGAGAGGAGAAAGAAATGCTATTTGCTCACATTTTGCGAAGGAATAAGACGACACTGCTGAGTGTCAGTATTGTTATTATTGACTATGACCATCGTCGATAATAAGCGCCTCCCCCATCGGTCTGCATGGTCTCTCCCAAAATCCATTCACTGGGGGACTGGACACCATCGTTGCTGATTGGGGAATTGATGAACGCTATTCGCGATAAAGTTGACTTTCGCATGCGTTCGGTGCAATCGCGATGTGTTTATGTTTTGACCAAGGCGGAAATGGAACGTGAATTGCATTATGGACTGAAGGTCATGAATAAATTAACCTGAGTCCAAACCCGAGTGCGTCTGCACCTACGAATTAGCGCGATAATTCGTAAATAGCGCGCTATTTTGCAAATAAACCCGAGTTGACTTGGGATTGCAATCTCGAGATTAATCCTACGAACTAGCGCGATAATTGCGTCTGCATTACAAACAATCTCGAGATTTTTCAGATCGGGATAATTTGCCGGATCAGAAATAGCGCGCTAATTTGAAAACTCGGGATGGTGCAGACGGCCCTAGACACTCTCACTTTCCATTTTTGCATTACGATGACATCATTCCCTTCCAAGAGTATCATTATCTTTATTTTCCCTTTGAAATTTTTAGTAACTTGTTATGTTTCTGCTTCTACATGTATTTCTCAAATAGTTGACGTAGTCCGGTTATTAAGTTGGTTCTGATTAAAGCAGAAAACTTGAAAATAGAGTAATGAAAGGTTCCATGAAAATCTTTCATTTTGGATTTTCCAAAAAGGTTGTCCATCCTCACATGTCTTACCACATAAAATTCAATAAATTACATTTTTTAAAATGTTTTATGATGACTAGAATTTTGAATTAATTCTGATGTTTGATTAAGTGTACATGTAAATGTACAGAATATAAAAAATTGTAATTCATAAAATTCCAATAACTTGTGGGATAGTTTACATGCATATGAGTCACAATATTGAAAGTTCAAAACTCTGTTTTAATGTTGCTTTCATTTTGGATGAAGAGGACAGGCCCTTTTATTAAAAGAAAAGAAGAAGAAAAAGAAGAATGGATGTAACCATCCTTCATCTCCCAATCAAGTACCTATTGTAAGTTTTTTTTTGTCACCTAACCCTCTACAAGCCGCAGGCTACCTAGCTCATCAGGATGGTACAAACTCTCTTCACACAAATGTTTCAATCCTCTACTCCCATCACAGGGGTCTTGCATAAAGGTCTGGCTAAATTTCATGCTAAACGCCAAGTAAGTCTACTAATTTCTAAAAAAATGCAGAAAATTTCATCAAAAACTGCTATGAAATTACAAAGTTATGAGATTTTAAATGTTTTGCCTAATTACACAGAACAGTTGTAAAAAGTATGCACATCATGATCTGTATGCATATTATTACACATTAATATTTCTTGTGTTTTATTGTACATGAAATACAAAAAAAAAATCCTCTTTGACATATGAAACAATATTTGCTTCCCCCATAAAATTACAAATTTGATGACCTATTTTCAATGAAGTACTTCCATGATGGTGAAACATACATTACATACAGGTCATATAGTACCATGTAGTTTATTCATTGATAATATGTCAAGTCTATCTATTGATTAGTTTTGTCTGTATTCTTCAACAATAAAAAGATGACTAATGAAGAAATAGTAGAGTCTAAAGTACCATGTGAAAGCTCTTGAAGGGTGGTTTGTTTGGATGGCATCATTATCTCCCGCGAAAGTTACTCGATAGTGATTTGAGGATAGAATATCTCTGAGAAAATTGTCTCGAAACATGAATACCTTGAAATCAAAAACAAAACAACAAGAGTTACTTTCAGCTCAACCAAAAAAGAAAGGCAAGGATCATTTAGGGGCGATGGAAAAAAGAGATTTGTCTGCTATCAATAGTTTCGAAACAACTCCAAGAATATACTGATACACCATGGGTTCACAGTGTATTCACTTGGTACTAGGTGAACATTTAATTCAAAATGATTTAACACTGTGTGAACACCTGTACTGTGGAATGTTCACACAAGTGTTTACATACTAGACTATGTGAAAATGAGATTCAACATTTTAGCAGGGTAAAGATTTAATGGCGCTGTCACACCTTGGCGTTTTAGACAGCGTATGCCCGACGTATGAGGAATTTGGCGAATACGCTGGCGTACGTCGAATACGTTACGGGTAAGTTTTGCATACGTTGAGAGTACGCTAAAACACGCTGGTATACGCCGTCATACGGCGAGGTCATCGAAAAATTTGTGCAAGCACAAAATTTTTCGACGTATGCCAGCGTATGGCTCATACGCGGGTCATAAGTTGTAGGCAAGTTACGCGATCGTTGATACACGTTGACACGCGTTACTCGTAAGTTACTCATTAGTCAATGTACGTCGAGATAATGTCCAGCGTACCCTAAAACTTACTTCTAACCTATAACGTGCTTTGAACGTATGTGTAACTTAACTCCAACGTATATTGACGCACGAAGACGTGCTCGGATGACCACAAAACAATACTGAATGTGTTTATAACTTACAGGTACCGTATAATGGCGTATTGACGTTTATAGGAATTGGTATATAAAGGTGGGGTTCATAGGAGTTTTCTTCGGCATGGCGGTGGTGTTGATACGGTGATGTATCGTGCGGTTATGATTTGAATAGTCGAGCGGCAGCATTTTTTTAGGCTACGAACGTGTTCGTCAGCGATACGCTGCCGCGCGCTATGCGTAAAGGTGGTGTCACACCTTGGCGTTTTAGACAGCGTATGCCCGACGTATCAAAATTTCTCTAAAACGTCGGCATACGCTGAACTTTGATTTTTTTTTTCAACTCTGGGCGTATACTTAGCGTATTCATAACGAGTTGGACGTATACATAACGTATTAGTAACTTATATCGAACGCTTCGTTAACTTATAAGTAACGTATTCCAACGAATGCTTAGCGTATTGCTGGCGTACACAACTTATGCCCTACGATAGCCTAACTTACGCATAGCGCGCGGCAGCGTATCGCTGACGAACACGTGTCATAGCCTATAAAAAGGCTGCCCTCGACTATTCAAATCATAACCGCACGATACATCACCGTATCAACACCACCGCCATGCCGAAGAAAACTCCTGTGAACTCCACCTTTGTATACCAATTCCTATAAACGTTGTCAATACGCCATTATACGGTAGCTGTAAGTTATAAACACGTTCAGTAAGTTTTGTGGTCATCCGGAGCACGTCTTCATACGTCAATATACGTTGGAGTTAAGTTACATATACGTTCAAAGCACGTTACTCATAGGTTAGAAGTAAGTTTTAGGGTACGCTGGACATTATCTCGACGTACATCGACTTATGAGTAACTTACGAGTAACGTGTGTCAACGTGTATCAACGATCGCGATACTTGCCTACAACTTATGGCCCGCGTATGCGGGACGTATGAGCCATACGCTGGCATATGTCGAAAAATTTTGTGCAAGCACAAAATTTTTCGACGACCTCGCCGTATGACGACGTATACCAGCGTATTTTAGCGTACTCTCAACGTATGCAAAACTTACCCGTAACGTATTCGACGTACGCCAGCGTATTCGCCAAATTCCTCATACGTCGGGCATACGCTGTCTAAAACGCCAAGGTGTGACAGCGCCTTAAGTTAGGCTATCGTAGGGCATAAGTTGTGTACGCCATTAATACGCTAAGCATTCGTTGGAATACGTTACTTATAAGTTAACGAAGCGTTCGATATAAGTTACTAATACGTTATGTGTACGTCCAACTCGTTATGAATACGCTAAGTATACGCCCAGAGTTGAAAAAAAACAACAACAAAGTTCAGCGTATGCCGACGTTTTAGAGAAATTTTGATACGTCGGGCATACGCTGTCTAAAACGCCAAGGTGTGACAGCACCTTAAAACAGTGTAGTCCACACAAGGTGGGAAACTGTGTTCTTTCCAGGAATAATAATAAACATGAATCCTAAACCTCTAATACCCTTTTTTACACAGGATTTTCTTAACCCCGGACTATCGCTAACCCCGTACTATCCTTAACCCCGTACTATTTTTTTTTCCTTTTCGCACATACCAAATTGTTATTGCTAACCCCGGATAAGGAATGCTTGCTTTTTACACACAAAATTCGCTAACCCCGGACTAGTGGTTTTTGTCGATCATTTGTAGTACAAGTACTTCGCTCGTACACTTTTTACACACGCTAAAATTTCCTTAACCCCGTACTATAGGTGGGGCTAAATTGCTATTTAGCCCCACCTATAGTACGGGGTTAAGCTTAGCCCACTTTCGTTTTACACTAGTGATCTTAACCCCGTACCATCGCTCTTAGCACCACAATTGCTGGGATAACCCTGCTTTTTTGCATGGCCAAATAATCCCTTACTAAAGGTGGGGTTAGCCCACTTTGCAAAAATGCTGTGTAAAAAGAAAGTGGGCTAAGCTTAACCCCGTACTATAGGTGGGGCTAAATGGCAATTTAGCCCCACCTATAATACGGGGTTAAGGAAATTTTAGCCTGTGTAAAAAGGGTATAACACCTCTAGAATGTGCACATTTACAGTGGGTGTTAACCCAGTAGACTATGTGAATGAGATAAACATTGTTATCTCTGATCATTCTCAGAGTGTGAAGATATCACAGTTGTGTACACACTGTGAATAATACACTGTGGGACACTGTGTGTCTTTCCAAAAAAAAAAAAAAACACAGAGGCCCGTATGCTGAAGTCGGGTTTAACTTAAACTCTGGTTTTAAGTTGTGGTTTAACTATGGAAAGCCAGTTGTCACATAAATTTATCACAGTAGAGGTTCAATGTGTCAGTTCATTTGACTCCCAAAACATTATTAACTGTCTGGGAAGGATAAAGAGCACAGTTAACATGAGAAGCATTCACTGTAATAAAACCTTGAAATGATTGGCTTTCCATAATTTGAGCAGAGTTAGACCATGGTCTGAGTTAAGCCCGACTTCAGAATACGGGCCCATGAAACACTCTGGTAATGAATAAAGGTACTTTGTTCAATGCTGGCCATACATCCAAATTACTAACAAACAATAAACATTAATTCATCAATTAAGGTAAATGGTCAATTGCAAGGCTATCATGTGATCTATCTCCAAGCCGAAAACAAAGTTGCAATTCGACAGCTGGGTTAGAGAGACCTATTTTTTCTCAAAAATTAATAAAATACAGACTATATTTTCTACTAAAAAAAATAAACAGTGATTTAGAAGATATACTGATCCACTATAATTCATAGGAATTAGAATCATTTGCAAATCTTTAAGATCCAGAGTTTGATTGGTCACTAAACACAGCTAATTGGGATTTACTTCAAATCTATGTTGTTTCTGGTGTTCATCAAAAAATATGTAAACGAAAAGGGTTTTTACCCTGTGTATCACAACAAGCCGCAGCTGGTCCCCATTGCTATTGATCAAATCTTCAGAATTGATGGAGGCAGAGTAATTCAAAGAAGAAGTCTAAAAATGCAAATGTTCTCCACAGAAATAAACATGACATGCTTTTCAATTTGCATTGAATCAAGATAAGTACAGATAAACACTAATCCAGGTGGGTGTTTTCATAAAGCTGTTCGTAATACCCCCATCTCACTAGATGGCGATTCCGCTGCGATCGTCAAAAATCGACAAAGCGTGGTATATCGTAGCTTGAACGTGGCTTGATCTTTTCAATCTTCTCCGTCGTACCTTGATCTTTTCTGAAGCGGCAAGGATCGCCACCATCTTCCTGGTCGCCACAAAATTTTGAACATGTTCAAAACTTACGTAGCGAGATCGCGGAGGTGCTAAAGCGCATCATAATCGAGTCAAGAGCGTATTACAAACGACATATTCGTAGCTGTAACGAAGCTCCAACGCACAAAGCGTAGTAGAAGCGCATTAAAAGCGGCACCGATCGCCCGTGTTTTTCAGGCCCGTTCCCAAGACAATTCTGCTACGCTGCTTCCGTTTACGAGGCGACTGCCTTGCGCTCGACACGCTTCACACCGTTTCCACCACGACGCTTTCCCTTTGGGTGGCATGTGGCACACGTTCTCAGCCCGCTGCAGGCATTCGCGTTGCGCTTTTGCTGCGCCGCTGATGACTGGCCAGCGATTGAGCAGCGACCGTCTGCGCTGCTATGAAACAACGTGCCGATAGTAGCGGATTATCACATTTTCAACAGATTACGAGGCGACACCACGACGTTTTCAAATATACTTCCCAGAAAAAGGACCAAAAAGGGAAGCTGCCCAATCTGTTTATGCCGGCGGTCCAAGAGGAAGCGAACAAGAGGTTATGGTGGTGGTAGAGGAGGAAGAGGAGGAGGAGGTACAATAGGAGGATGAAAATCTAACTACTGAGGTAGCTTGAAAGAGAGAAAAAAAGACGCTCGAATGTCTTGATGACGAAATGGGTTACCTCCGCAAAAATATATAAATTGAATATGTTTTAAAAATAGAATGAATTCTAACTACAGTGACAGTAAACAATATTAAAATTTTAATGATTCGATCACTGATGTATTGATTGGGAAAGCACACTTTATGGGGATTCTGGCATTGTGCCCCCCCCCCCCCCCCCCTTATGAGTGCTCTCACATCAGTAGACTACTTCTTGAAAGCAAATTTGAAAGGAATTTACCTAACAATTTTGAGTGACAAACTTTTGTGGAAAAAAATAAACAAAATATAAAACATTTTTATGCTCTTTTATGAAATTCTGGATGCATCCCTCATATCAACTATTAGGCTCATCGACATCTTTTGAGTGAAATTTTAATATGTATTGTATATTATGACTTAAGTGACAGCCAGGTTCGGACCCAGTATCTTTTTGGCCTCCTCCTACTGTCCTCGTATCAGGTCCTCGTATTCAACTTCTAACTGAAGTTGTTGTATAATGCTAAGATGTATAAGTCCAACCAAATTCTGGACATCCATCTTGGTCGGAGGTTGGCAATCGACTGAAAAATGTCTCATGTGCCGCGATCAATATGCCGATTGCTTGAAATCGTTTCAAGAGCCCATCATGAACGTAACACAATCGTTCCATTCGTAGCACCACCGTACCGAGGTCCTAATTAGCGTATAGGCCTCGTTGTACGGTCGCTTTGATCGCAGAAGCAGCGCATCACATCTGCCTCAAATCGTGGCAAGAGAGTGGCAGCGTCGTACTACCAGCGTATTACCATCGCCTTCAGCGCAGGTCCGTCGCAGTGAAGTTGTAGTGCAATCGCCTCGCAGGCTAAAAATAGAATTCGAGGACGATTCTGCTACGCTTTGCGGGATTTAGACAGATCGCCATGGTCGCCATGGTCGCCATGATCGCCATCCTAGTGAGATGGGGGCCTAAGTTTAGAGTGACTTTAAGAATGACTGGTGATCCTTTCTTGTGGTAAATGGTATATTGGATTGGCGATGGTTTAGCGCGTAAGAAAGGTTCACCAGTCATTCTTAAAGTTGCTCTTAACTTACGAACAGCTTTGTAAAACACCCTCCTGGAACAATAAACTTTGGTCTATTGTAAAACTAATAGTGGTTACCTAGCAACAATTCCTAGCAAATAGAAGATGCTCCTAAACGACCAATTCATCAACCCATTACCACCTAGTTTGACAAGACCAAGAGTAATGATATTCTTATACCAGGGTTGTTGCATATCCCTGCCTATACCATTCAAGTTTCATATGTCTGTACCAAACTGGTAATCACTGTAATAATGTAGTCTGCATGCACAGGCCCTGATTGAAACTTTGCTCAACAAGTGGGTCTCCACACAAAGACTAGCACACACAAAACTTGCTAATACACAAGGCATTAAGAGGTTGCACATTGAGACCTCGAGTAAAGGGTTTGTACAGCAGACTATTATTATGCTCAAGGTTGTTTGATTTTTTGTATCAATAATCATCTTTTTATTAATTCACTCCATTTATGCAAGAGGACAAAATAAATTACAAATATGAACGTTATAAAATGTAAAGAATAATAATAGCAATGAACAGGATTTATAAAGAGTAGAATTGTCAAAGGCAGAACTTTTCTGAACTTTTACATAGAGCTAGCACAAACAAAACAAAATCTTGATTTTCAATGTGAACTCTCATGAAAACTTTAAAGATGCTGAACACAGTCAAATCATATATATAATGGGTAGGGAATCCCTGCTGGAAAGAACACTATGTCACACAGTGTGATCACAGTGTGTTCACATTTTGAACTATGTCAAAATAATATTCACTGGTAAAATGCTCAAATTCGACAGTGTGGAGATATTTTCACTGTGGACAACTCAACAGGGTGACTGCACACAGAGTGTTCACATTGTGAACTATGTGAAAATATTATTCAAACTGTTAAATTGCTCAAATTCAACCGTGTGGAGATAGACACTGTGGACACCTTGATAGTGTGACTGTACATACTGTGTTCACTTTATGAACTGTGTGAAGATATCATTCACACTGGTGAAATGTTCAAATTTAGCAGTGCGAAGACATTTTCACACTGTGGACACCTTAAAAGTGTGACTGTTCACAGCGTGTTCACATGGTTCACTATGTATGTGATTCACACTGGTAAAATGCTAAAATTTGACAGTGGGGAGATATTTCCAGTGTGGACACCTCAACAGTGCGACTTACACAGCGTGTTCCAGGGTTGGCGATTTTTTTGATTTTTTTAAAAAAATCAGATTTATTTGATTTAAATCAGATTTTTTTTATTTTTTAAAGTTCCTTTGAAAAAAAGGGTAATTATCCCCCCCCCCCCTTACTCTTACAATGACATCAATATTGATGTTATACATTTCACCCCTAATATTGTTCTTAACCACATATTTTGTAATTAAAATCCAGTAAAAATGGACAATTAAAAATAAATTTGAGGAATCATGTATCTGAACTTAATTCTATCATACATAGGCCTATGAAGGAATATTCCATAGGGAATTCCCAGTGAGTAGAGAAAATTCCCCTCTGAGATTTTTCATTCAAATATTAAAAAAAATCCAAGAGAAAAAAATCCCTTATCAAAACTGCCAACAAACCCTTTGCCAATTACTGGTATTCATGTATATTGTAAGAGAAACAATTCAAATCAATGATTTTTTTCAATTAGTCACTGCTTTACAATAGTCAAAGAGAGACTACAACTGTATATGTTAAGGATCTTTTTGATAAAAAGCTCTTCTCTTGCTACAGATATAGATGCAAAACTCTCAGTTTTGGAGAACAATATAGGAGATAGCTTAGTCAAAGTGTGACTATACTACATTCTGTTACTGTGATTTTTTTACATTAATCTACAATTTTTATTCCCATATTCTCTAAAAAAAAATCTGTTTGATCCATGAAGTATGAAAAAAAATCTACTTACTTTTAACTTAAAGGATAAAAACTGCAAAACTGCTTAAATTACAACATATGTATTACAAAAAGAAGTATTTTATTTTAAATGAGACACAGCTTACAACTGCCAATGATTGTAACTGAAGTACCTGCATCTTAACGTTAAAATACAGTGTTAAATGTTTATTCTGAGTTTTGCAAATTGTTGTTATAGAGCTCTTTCCATTATTACATGCAGATACAAAACTTCCATTATTTGTAGCACTGAACATAAAATGGGCTGCAGTGACTTAAAAGGTTTATAAGAGAAAGCTTTTCTCAACAGTCAAATTATGACTGTACTACATTATGTTAATGTGATTTTTATAATTATGTTATTCAAAACATCAAATGTATGATAAATGTAACAATACGAAATAAGAGGCATGTTAAATATGTTGATTACATGCAGGTATCATTTTTTTATTTTACATGACAGAACTAGTTATGTGTAGGCGAAGGATCAAAACTGGAAAACTGCCAACAAACCTTTTCTCATCGACTTTTATATATATATTTTTTTTTTACAAACTGCTCTCTGAAAAGTCTTTGGATTATGTGAAAACTTTACGTTAAGAAAGAAATTGACTAATAATAACTGACAAAGAATGTAAAATTTCAGAAGAAAAACTCGACATAATTTACAAAAAATGAGTACCTATTGACAACATACATCTGTAGTTTTTAAGGAATTACCTGATTTTATTAATTTGATTTTAATTTGTTTTAAGTAGATATGAAGACTTTGTTGATCTTTTATTGATATAAAGTTAATTCAAAGTTTTTTCAGTTGACTTGAAGAATTAAAACTGCATTGAACAAATACTTTGTCCATGATTTGTACATGTTTCAATGGAAGTGATTTAAATCAATGATTTTTTTAAAAAAATCATGGTGATTTAAATCGCAATTTAATTCACGATTAAAATCAACGTGATTTAAATCCGCCAACCCTGGCGTGTTCACATTCTGAACTATGTGAAAATATCATTCACACTGGTAAAATGCTCAAATTCAACAGTGCGAAGATATTTCCACACTGTGGACACCTCAATAGTGTGACTTACACAGCGTGCTCACATTGTGAACTATGTGAAAATATCATTCACACTGGTAAAATGCTCAAATTCAACAGTGCGAACATATTTCCACACTGTGGACACCTCAACATTGTGACTGTTCACAGCGTGTTCACATGGTTCACTATGTGAGTATGTACAGAAATGTCCAAGCTTGCGGGAAGCGTGCGACTAGCTTGCGCAAGCTTGCGGCATGCTAGTAACTAGCATGCGGCTAGCTTAATAAGCGTGTAATATGAGTGCAGAGTAATAGTTAAGCGATCTTTTAGCGAGCAGGGACTGTTCGCTAGCATGCACTCGCTTATCAAGCGAGCGCCCTGCTAGTCGCATGCTAGTTACTAGCAAGCGGCAGGCTTAAATTTCTGTAGGGGCGTGATTCACACTGTTGAAATGATCAACTTCAACAGTGTGAAGATATTGTCAGTGTGGACACCTCGACAGTGTGACTGTTCACAGAGTGCTCACTTGATCGAGTACATGAATGTGATTAACACTGTTGAAATTCAAATTCAACAGTGTGAAGGTGATTTCATATTATATTCCACAGTGTGAACACACTGTGATGCCATTGTGGGACACCGTTCTTTCCAGTAGGATGTAACTACATTCTGTCCTGAAATACAACAATATTGAACAATGGTATATAACAATGTGTGTTTCACATGTGAACACACCCACTGAATGTTTAGACAGGCTTTAAATCGCTGGAAGACAAGCGGTGAATCATCGCGGGTATGCTGTAGCTAAAAATAATCTCTTCATTGGGTTATCATCACAAAGCCTCTAATATGAACAGCCCCTAGGCCTCTTACCTAGCTCACAGTCACATACAGCATGAACTCTTTTTCTTGAAGGGGGAGGGGGAACCAGGGAGGGGGAAGGATGGACATTCAATGAATGGCACATTCAACTTTAATCCTGTCAAACTAAAATGAATTTAGCCAATATTGGTATTCTTCAAGGCATTGGCTAACATTGATTTGACTTTTAAAAAATCTGAGGTCCGACTTGTCACCTGTGTCTGTGATATGTTACAAAGGTCTCGGGTAGGAAACTTTCAGATGTAACAGGCCTCTAAGTAGTGCTGCAAGTCAGGCGGCATGTTCGGGTTCGGTTCGGTTCGGCAGGGTTCGGCAATTTTTTTCCGAACTTTGGTTCGGTTCGGGGTTCGGCAATAAATGCCAAATTAAATTTAACACATAAAAAATAAAGACCGCCGACCTACAAACAAGTAACCTCGTGCATGATCCGTCATTTATTAATAATAAATTTTGTTTCTAAAAAGAATAGTTAAGATAATTGTTGAACTTTCTTTTGTTTTAATTAACAAAAATAAGTCATTTCTACTTTCATTTTTGAAATGAAAATAAAAAAAAATCAAAAGAAAAAATATTGATAACGAGAGAATCAGGACAGAAACAGAATTACAAAGATCAGAATATTTTTTTCACGATTATTTCATGTAGCTATGATCATGATCGATTACGATGTCATTGCCAACGCAGCTTCTCAAATTGGAAAGTGTTGATCGGGAATGTCGAAATAGTAGACAAACAACCTCCACTCAACTGATATTATACCGGTAAAATTCACATTCCAAAGAATACGAGTGTTTTAGAAAGTCCCTATTATCTGAAAAGTGGTAAAATCTGGTCAATGAATTACTTTAAAAAGATAAATATCAGTCCATTCTTGGTCCAGAAAGATCGACGCTACGTGACTTCAAACATATTTCTAACACGAAAATGATTACATGGGACTGTACTGCTTATTTTAGTGTTGTGAAATCACTCGGCGTTGATCGTCAGAACTAAGACGGAACTGATAATTTATCATTTCATTCTCAGTAACTGGCCAGATTAAACCACTTTTAAGAAAATATTGACAATGGAAAAACGTTTCAAGTTTGGAATACGAATTTTACCTGTATAATAGCGACCGAGAGCAGGTTGTTTGGACTTCCTGTTTCAACTTTCCTTACCAACCATTTCCGGAACATCGATCAGGGAACATGCGTTGATTTGGTTTTAATTTTTATCTTTTTTGTTTTTTTCACCCTCATTCCTTCATCTCTTATTTATTTATCTTTTATACTAATATGGAAATTTCAGAAGGTGGAATATACTTTACCATTACTTTGTCAGTCACAAGGAATTAATTTATGTCTTTTCAATTAAATGTACATCCGATTACAGCAATACGTATTTCAACTACACTTTTTAACTGAGTTAAGCTTAAAATGTCCCCACATTTTATAAGGAAAAATATATTCATGTTTAGGCCTGGGACGATTGTCATTATTACCATTCGATTATTTCCTGGAAAAATAATTGAATGATTCGATTGTTCGTCGGGAATTACGTCATTTAGGTCACAATAGTTGTCCTACTTTATGGTGACTCCCCCCCCCCCCATGAAGAAATCTCCATCAAAGTCACATGTTTAGCATAAATGAGGCCCTTTTCCCCCTTCTCCATGATTTTTTTATATCAAAAGAAACTTCATGAAATGAGATTAAATCTTTCAGTTTATTGTCCCAATGAAAATCTTTCCTAAATTAATACTGGTACCCTGGTATTATGCATTCATCCCTCCAAGTGCCACACCCCTGCATATAAATGAATCAGCCCCGCCGAGTCCAAAGACGTAAACAACTCATTCATGAAGTATATTCTTTGAGACTGAGCCCAGGTGGAGCATTTCACTTGAAAATTTTCATCCCTTGCCCACACCATGTCCCCGCCTCCACTTGTGGCACTGCCCACGATGCTACACATGTATTAAAAAAAAATATTTCATGTGAAATACCTTTCAAAATAACGATTTTTTTATCATTTGAACCTACATGTATAACTGGGTCTATTTTTGGAGACTAGTCGAGAAAGTACTGGTGAAGGCGGGCGCGTGTTGGAATGTAGTTTTCATTGGTTGAGGCCTTGAGGGGGATATAAAAAAGGTTGCATTGTTCTGAAACATGAAAGAAATTCTCCGGCTCCCACCCCCTATCCTTCCCTCTCTCTTTCCCTCACACGCACACATACACACAGATGGGGGAGGGGCCAATTCATTTCTGAAGTGATGACCTTTCCTGATAAGAGAACTACACGCCTTCCGCTTCTTTGTTTCCCAAAGTTTCATTGGCTATCCGAAGGTCCAATCAGCTCAAGTGAGCTGGTTATGTGTTTACTTATTATTGTGCACGCACACAATGACTTATTTTGTGTATGAGGGCAAGGTCGGGTGGGATTAACAGTTTCGGAGCGCTATCATGTTGGTATGTAACTGTGAATGTGATACAATCATTGATAATTTTTGAAACATTACCTCGGTAACATAATTTTTAAACCTGTAAAAAACAGCTGTCATCATTGTTTTCTTGTCATTTTATTTTTATTACTTGGGTATTAGAGGTATCCCAACGTCATAATCGGGATCTGCCGAACATTCGATTAGTGTAAATTTTGCTAATCGATTGGTGATTGGCGGCATGCCAATCGAACCATTCGATCAATCGATGTTTACTCCCAGGCCTATTCATGTTTATAAAAAAATTGAAAATGATGAAAATTTAATCAAACACGAGACCGAAACTGTCATACTTTGTCATTTACGAGGAATGAATTTATGTCTGGTTCTTTTTCTTTATTAAATACAAAATGATTAGGTCCGATTACGATCACGATCGATTACGTCATACGTAATTACACCACACTTTTATACCGAGTTTAGCTTCAAAATGCCCCCTCATTTTATCAAGAAAAAATATATTTATGTTAATAAAATATTCTCAAGTTGATAACAGTTCAATCAAAGACAAGATGGGAGCTATCATAGTGGATTTTAAAAATATATTGAGTGGAATTCTCTTTGTGCACAATCACTAACCAATATATATTTTATTGATTTTATACTTAAATCTATGTAGTCATCGCATTCACGCATTGCATACAAACATACTTTTTTTTTACCGAACTTCCGAACCAGGCCTTTGAGTTCGGTTCGGTTCGGTCCGGTTCGGAAGTGCCAAGTTCGGCGAACTTCCGTTCGGTTCGGCGGTTCGGCTGCAGCACTACCTATAAGTACATATTTCACCTCTTCTTTGGTTTTCTTTAAATTATATGTCTATAACATTAATTCATGCCTTTAATCTTAAAGCATTTTTTTGTTAAAGCATGGAAATTTGAAAATTAGAACCTCCATTATGAAGACAAATCAGTGTGCTTTCCTTCATTATAAACAGACATTGTGTACATTACAAAACGGATTGATTTTCATAGTTAAGATTGATTGGATCAATCACAATTCTTTGTGAGACTGAGCCTTGCTCACAATCCAATGTCAATGAGCTCAAATCAACTACATACAGGTAGTTTGTAGTCCCTCAATGTGCCTTTCTGAAAGAGGCCATGTTTCCTATGATTGAAGCTAACCTATGCCAATATTTCATTAATTTCATATTCTAAATGAGTCATAATATTCTCACCTTGAGCAGTTTTGAATTGAGCATGACGTTTAGTGGCCTCAATTCATTCAGGAAAAGTTTTTTTTTTTTAATCTGTTTTATTTTTGTATGTTGTTACACAAGAAAAATGAAATACAACTAGAAAGAAATCACTCTGAATAAAAAAATAGGGGGAATCTACATATCTGAAAGGGTTTGAAAACAATGATCTTGTAACTTTTGTCAGACCAAGACTAATTTTGAGACCAGGTGGTGTTTCACAAAAATTTGAGTCTGAATTCAATTTGTGCTTATAATTGCAGACGAGAACAATTTAAAACTCTTTAAAAAAAAAAAAACATCTCACAGGTAGATCCCAGTACCATAAAAGATGTGTTTGGAGACATGTTTGATGATCAGTCGGTAGAGCAGTGGTTTCATGATCAATTCCCGGGTTCAATTCCCATTTGGTGCACTATTGCCCTTCGATAAGGCATTTATCCTCCCTCCCAATCCGCAGTCCTTGCCATGGTTTCCAAGCGAGTTCGCGCCATACATGTGGCGAGAGCACAGCGATAAGCGCATACCGCATTTCAAGTGCGGAGTAACTCTGTTTGTAACCCTCTTCTCGAAGTTGGTTGAGTACTCCGCTTTGAATCCGGATCGAACTAATCTCAGAATTTTTATATTGCCCTCCAAAGTGGAGTAACTCCTCCTGAACCCTTTTTACACAGGCTAAAATTTCCTTAACCCCGTACTATAGGTGGGGCTAAATTGCCATTTAGCCCCACCTATAGCACGGGGTTAAGCTTAGCCCACTTTCGTTTTACACTAGCGATCTTAACCCCGTACTATTGCTCTTAGCACCGCAATTGCTGGGATAACCCTGCTTTTTTGCAGGGCCAAATAATCCCGTACTATAGGTAGGGTTAGCCCACTTTGCAAAAATGCTGTGTAAAAAGAAAGTGGGCTAAGCTTAACCCCGTACTATAGGTGGGGCTAAATGGCAATTTAGCCCCACCTATAGTACGGGGTTAAGGAAATTTTACCGTGTGTAAAAAGTGTACGAGTGAAGTACTTGTACTACAAATGATTGACAAAAACCACTAGTCCGGGGTTAGCGAGTTTCGTGTGTGAAAAGCAATCATTCCTTATCCGGGGTTAGCAATAACAATTTGGCATGTGTGAAAAGGAAAAAAAAATAGTACGGGGTTAAGGATAGTACGGGGTTAAGAAAATCCTGTGTAAAAAGGGTACTGGACTCCGGACTAACTCCACTTCGGCTCTCACTATGAAAGGGGTATTGGAGAGGACCTTATGCCTTTAGTACTCTGGTTGCTTGCTTTCAATCATGCTTTCTCAGCAATCAGGTAAGAAAACAACACGCCAATACCAATGTAACATAACCATTGCAAGATCAATGTTAACAACATAAACTGTGCATTCAGTTTTCATAATGACAATCCTGTACATTCAACAGTAATATCATAGAAAAGCAAAGAGTAAATACCACCATAGTCTGTATCAATCAATAGCTAATATTCTTACCAGTGGGAAAAATCGTTGACGAGTCACGATGACCATTTCATCATTGCTGTTTATTTTCCAATTGTGGGCATTATCAGGGTAAAATGCATGTTTCTGCTTTCCTGGCCAGAGCGTTGTCTGATCAGGTTTCATAATAAACTATTCAAGGGTTTGCTTCCCATCAGGAAATGAAACTAGCAATACAACAATTAAAAACCTGTTCACACTGCCTCTCGGATGTGAATCGGTCCACTCTACATTCAATCTGATCATTTGAAATAAATCAAGATCGGCTATGGTAAATGGCCAGCCAAAGACTGGGTTTTGTTCATCCCTGATAGAGCTCTGGATTTAAAACTAGAATCTTCCAACATATTTTTTTTATTTAGATATACATGAACATGTAATCTTTAGGGTTCAAATCTGGTCAAGAGTTCAACTTGTCACTAACCATACCTGATCTGGATTTATTTCAAATCCATGAAATTCACAGCATGTTGTGCACAACCTCTTTGCATAGAACACAGGCTTACGGATGTACTGTGTACAAACTTGAAAAATGATTATGCATGATCTGCATCAATATTATGTTTACTATTCATCATCATGTTATTGTCACATATGATATGCAATTCGAAAAGATAATAGATATGCAAGGGTTCCTGTAATCCACAAGGATTCTATCAAATCAATTTTACTGACTGGGCCTGAAAAAGAAGCAATAACAAATTATAGCATCATTTGTACTTTACAAATCTAAGCAGGACATGAAGTCAAGCAAAAGCCTAGCAGTTACCATCCAGGGGTGAAATAATTATCTGTTTATACACACATACAGTGTACTTTCATGGCCTTTGTTACATAACGTAACTGAATTAAAAACAATTAAAAAAAGCGAAGATACCAGACGCTCTTGAACCAAGGATAAAACCATATATTTACTACTAGTTGCACATGCAAATTAAAATATCACATAAAAGAGTTTTTATTGACAAATGCAGGTACACATGTATTTTATAAGGGACAGGCAAAGATGAAAAAGCAATGAATAAAACAATAGTACAATGAGCAAAGAAGTAATTAGGTCAAAATTTCATAATATCTGTAGACAATACTTTTAATGGAGCACCCAACAAGAAAAAAACATAATATTTTTAATCATAATCACCAAAGTAAAAAAAAATCACTTTCCTTGCCCTGGGGTAGGCTTTCATAATTGGGTGTGTGTATTTACAACTTTCATCATTGACAGCAGATTAAATTTCAACAAAATAGTCGCTTATATCTAGACTGAAAAATCGGTCTGTTTTTGAGGACTTTTTAAAATATTACGTCGGTGATTTTACTAACTGGCTCAAACCTCAGCTGGTCTCCAAAACATGATTTTGAGATAATCACAATCAAAGTTTGGATGTTTTTCAGACGTAACTTCCTGCTTTGATAGAACCCAGATCAATTATTTATACCAATTTAAAGGTAAATGCTAGTTTTGGTAACAATATCAAAATGAGTTCGTACAGAATCCAATGAAGTGACCACCAAAGTGTCTGTTTGTATTTAAAAAATAAAACGCATGTGCCAAAGGATTCTGGAAGAAATTGTGTAATTGCTGAGAAATCAGCAAATAAGCACAGGATTCCGGTAGGGCGTCGGGCCCGATGCTCTAAGCAATAATTATACATTGTCCCACGTGCGCTTATCTGTGTTGGGGATCTTCGGTGTGAATATTTTTCAGCGTAGATTTCAAGATTCACAAAGTTCAGTTAATGTAACTGTACCAGCTCTAGATCCTCGATGATATACTGACAATTAATCCTTGTTTTACAGACTTTCTCATGAAATCAGTGTTTACTGCAACTACTGGAATTTCTCTTTAAAGCATACATTCTTTTCTTTTGTAATATACAAAATTTTGTCAGCAATTCCTATTTACTATATCAATATTTCAAATGAAGTGCCTCAGTGCCTGTATGCATTTCAGAAACAGCTCATTTCTACCCAAAACAGGGCGTTTGAGCCAGTTCATAAAACCACACGCACTGTTTTTAGCGGCACAAACCACGGTTTGAGCCAGTTCATAAAATCAGAGGGGTTGAGCTGGTTTTTAACAATATCAAATATGCCCTTATTATTTAATTAATACAAATTTTGATCTGAAATTTGGCAAATCAAATTGAGTAAATCACTGGCTTTTAGAATATGCAAAAAATATAAAAAATTTGACCGCAAATTAGGTTTGAGCCAGTTCATTAATTCACTGACGATTTGAGGGAGAGATGCTGTGAAGCCAGACCAAGTCTCAGCAGAAAATATCCAGACAGAAATTGACAGATTTTTGGGTCTCCAAGCTACCCCACCAAAATGAACAGAGATGAACCAAGGACAGACTGAAACATGAGTGACTACTGCATCGTAATGCATAACATAATAAATAACTTTTTCATACCAGACTTGTCCCCAGTTCATATTTTGAAGACAAAGGAACTGTTTCAGAGAACATTAGAGCAATATATATCGCAACAAAAAATGAATAAACATGCTACAATGATAAGCAAAATTTTGAATATCCAGAACCTACCTTTATAATATGTCAGTGAAGACAATGATCAAAGCTCAAATATTCCCACAAACTTTAAATCTTAACTCCACAGCTATCCATAAGACATCAGATCTCTAACTGCCAAGATAAATTCCCTCCGTTTAGCATAAATTGTGAGTGGATTTAATGATCCATTAGAACGACTATCCATAAATTTCAGCTCGTAACAGTTTCCCCCGACCACTCATTCTTTCATCCATTTCCATCACTTTTCCTAATGAATGGCAGAAATATACTGGTAGATCACCTCCGATTACTCCAGCAGTGGTGGTCTCCACTCATTCGTACTATTTTTTTTCTCAAAAAGCCGGCACGTGCTGGCTAGCAGACGAACACATTATTCACCATCACGATTGAATGAAGAAGCATGGGAAGGTGACTAGTCTGTGATCTCAGACCTATTTCATACTTTGTTTCTGTCCTGACAACATAAATCAAATCTAACCACACTTTTTATTGTATAATATTAACATTAATAACCATAATGTTATTTTCCAAATGATTATTTGGGCAATATAATTTCATCTGAAAGTGAAGGAGTGTCTACATTATTGAGAGCTATTAATGTATTGTGGGAAATCACGACTCAACTATTAATGAAAATGAGATATAAATAAATCAAAATGACACAAAAGTAGTAAGGTAGTGTAATACCAGACCCCTTTTGCATAAAAGTTACAAAAACAGAATTCCACAGAACTATCAATCACAAAGTACTTATTATTGATATCTATATTTTGAATTTTCATTTTTATCAGTTGACACTTTGATCTACAGAGCATAAACTACTACAACAAAAGGAACATTTCATTCTTTGTGAAAGGGATGTATAAATCCAACGATGCTCGAGGTAACAGTTGATAAAGCATGTGAAAAGTGCAAAGGTAAATTCATAACAATACCTCTTATGTATTAGTCATGTATTCATTCAAATTAGTCATAACACATTTGATATTTGCTTTTTTCCAAAATTACGTTTTTTAAATCACATTTCCCATAAGACTATTGTCAGCACTCTTAAAGCTGAAGTCCAGTTTTCAATTTCTTGCAGATACATGATGCTGACTACTGAGTAAGTAGCAAGACAAGTGAAAATTAAAGTAGGTTTAATATCTCTATTCTGAGGTAGAATTAAAGTTTTAAAATGTGTTTCAGGATATTTATGGCAAATTATGATAAAATTGCATTGATTATGGGGTTCAATATATGTATATTGCTAATTTCACAAATTAAAACAAAATTCACCATGTCTCGATCATGAGTAGAATACTGTGGATAGTACAAAATTTGAGCATATTTAAAACAGACAACTCAATTTTCCAATATAGTTTCAGACCATTATCAGATGACTCATTATGCTGCTAATATTGTATTGAGATTGAAGCTTCATTATTTCATTTTATGTACTTAGAGTGCACACTAGTGTGTGAAATTCCATTTTCTCACAAAACAGATTCTTATTTAAAATCTTCTCAACTGAAACTTAAAAGAATAAGGTTGGTTTATTTCATATTTTATCAACAGAAATATGTTTGTTTTCTAAATGTATGGTAGCACATCTATTAATTTCATGGGAGTTAAATGCTGGAATACACATATCTCAAAAATCAAGATCAAATAGTATCTGGATTCACATAACTTTTCTGCCCAAGGATACAAAGCACTGCTATTATTTAGCACGAGCTTCTAAAAAGCTTTTATATACTTCTTAAAACAACAGAGACAAAAATAGAATGACATTATGACGTATATGTTGGAACATTAATGAAAAGGGAAAGGGATATAAAACCCCCCTCTTTCAATTAAATGTTGTCCTTGGTAAAGTGTGGTTTCCATTACATTCAATTTTCACAAAAAGTGTACTGGCCATTTATATGCCACCCTTTGATTCTATGCAGTAATTTTGTATTTGGCCATTGAAGGGATTAGTTATGGTAATGATATTTTTTTCTTTACAAATGCCCTTTGGGTCCTCGTCACATGGATTTAGTGATCATACATCAACAATCAGAGAGAATTTCATACTGAACATTTGTTTGATTGCAAGCATGACAAGTATATTTTCTACCACATCCACCAATAAATAAAACAAACCCAGATTGAAATAAATAATAATATAAAATTGAGGGTCCTCTTCTTTAAGCTTGTTTGATTTTCAATTTTACCTAGACCATGTCTGTGATGCAATACTAGTATGTGCCTAATGATACTGTACACTCTTTCAACTTGTCTGATTTTAAATTCAAATAATCTTTGGATTTATCAAAGACTTCAAGGATCAATGTCAGCAAATATTTTACCATACTTTAAAAGGGTGAGAGATCTTCTGATCAGTTTCATAGAATTTCAGGAGAATCTCTTAATTGTCAAGGTCTTCATCTAGCTTATAGGCAGGATACTGGATAATCATATGACAAGAAGCATCAATAAAGAACATCTACAACTTCTTGTGGTTAGCTGATCGAACACAAAATAAAACCACCAAAACAAAATCAAGACTAAAATACAGGTATTAATTTAATATTGAATATAGATTACAATAGTCTCAACTAAAGATTTCAATTTAAACTAAAGATGTCAATTTTACAATCATAATTCAGATAGAAATTAAAAGAAGGTGATTGTATGAGAAGTTGTTAACAATCCACTAAAAAGCAATGTTAAACAAGTGAACATTACAACTGTATAAAGAAAGCAGTATAAATAAAGACAAAATATTCTCCTTTGTTGTTGTGAGTTGATAGAAATTCTCCTTTAAACAAAAATAATAAAGACCAAGGAGTAAATGTAACTCTTAATAACCACATTATTTGATTTTCTCACGGATCTAGGCCATTAATAATATCAATACATGGAGGTGGCAAAAGAACAGTTATAAATGACCTTGGAAGGGAGTGCTTTGGCAAATGCCCAAGTTTAATTGTAAATAAATTGTAGCAGAACATTCTTCATGTTAAAGCATTATAAACTTTAATTGTTTAAGAAAGTCTAAACATTTCAAGGTTGCCTCATTGATAAAGCTTGAGAAAATTTGGATTGATTTTGACTGAAATAATAAACATGAGTTTTTGAGCAAATAATTGAAGATCCTGCCTGTCATTGTTAAAATTTGATTCTTGTCCTTCCTCTCTTTTGAATGTAAGTTTGATTTGTGAATGCATTCTTCTTATCATTTTAAATCAAATTAATTTAAATCAATGATCTGTAAGTTACAGACCCAAGATGTACATGCTTTATGCTGCCTTTGACACCTACACATATGAAATAATATGGCTTTAATTAAAGTAATTTTGGAAGAATATATTTCTGTGGCAATAAAATTTAATTTACTTGGATTGAATAAACACACAGAAAACTAAAATTCAGAAGCATTTTAATATATCATAATTTTCAGTAAAATGTAAGCCTAACAAAATACTTTCCAGTTCTGTTTTGAGAAAGAAGGTCATTCAAGCAATGGTGCAATACCACAGACTGGATACAAGCAGATAGACAAATATTATTGAATACATAAGGGTAATTTACAAAGTATAAATTATTCATGAATAATGTTTCATACATCATAAACATGTATGTGCCAAAAATATATCTTTCAATCAATCTTCCCAGTCATAATCAATTTTTTTATCAAACAGAGTTTTCATCAGATTTTTATTATCATAATCCTTCACGAGTGAGTTTTATATCACTTGAATGAATTGATTTCCTTGCAATTAAATGAAAACATGAATACATCTCATAGTGTACACTTGAATCAGAACATTTCATCTTTGCAATCTTTTGGACTTTGAGATTCACTGAACCAATGGTTCTCAATTTAGAAAGGTTTTAATGATAATAGAAATAGTCATTTATATAGCACCATCTATCTGGAAATATTTTATTCCGAGGCGCGTTATTATTATTACCTCGGCTTTAGCTCAAGCTGCCTTTCAGCGCTCATGCATTCGAGAAAATTAATCCTGCCTGGTACCCATTCACCTCACCTGGGTTGAGTGCAGCACAATGTGGATAAATTTCTTGCTGGAGGAAATTACGCCATGGCTGGGATTCGAACCCACAACCCTCTGTTGCAAAGTCAGAAGACTAATTCCACTGGGCCACAATGCTCCACATATACTCTATGAAGTGTTCTTACTTCACAGAATTGATAAATGTAGTTCCACTCTCAACATGCATTCATGAGATCTCAGGCTTTTTCTCATTGGGGAAAAATTACATAGACCATCAATGCAACAGATTACAGATTTGGCCCCCATCTTACAAAGAGTTATGATTGATCCAATCAATTGTAACTATGGAATTCCATCAGCATCATAATTTTTTCTACATCATGAAATTTGCAAAATGTCCTAGTTGTAAACAAAGGCAAGCACACCAAGTTATCAAGAAAACGATGGATTTCTGAATATACATTATAACTAACCTGCATTACACGTTGCTGGGTTTCCATAGTTGAGGATGATCAGATCAATCGCAACTCTTTGTAAGACAGGGCCCAGAACAATATCAACTCTATGGCCAGCTTATAAGTAAATTCTAAAGAATGGATAGAGATGTTTCCAAAACACGAAAATTAAAAAAACTTTTTGTAGTACATACCTGAAAACATGTCAGTTCCTCCACACTGGATACAAGGAATGAAACCATACACATGCCAGTCTATAGTCCTCACCAAGGCCTGTTTATGCAATGAAGACAAAAAAATATGATAGTAGTAGAGTTTACAGTCTAAACATCAATTCACAAAGCCAATTTTCATATATCCCCCTTTTGCCATCCCCCTTTCTCACCGACAAGGCCAATTGCGCAGCCGGCGCTGCCTTAGGCTTGTTATTGTTCGATGCCACGCGACCCTCCATTGTAAGAGCCCAGTCTGATTCATATATTGTGTGTTCCCATTTTCCAAGATAAAACGTGGATTGTTAACATGGGTAGAGATAAAGAGATATTGTGAGTTCTGTTCAGTTGTTGAAACCTTGAATCCCAGATCAGAATCTTAAGACAATAGATTCTGTATCCTGTTGTATTTTAATTATTTATTTTTTCATTTTTAATGATTTATAAAATGAATTAAAACAAAAGGTACATTCACCCTACAAGCTCTGATTTTTAATTGACCTCCACCCCTTTTGATTAGAAGCTGTTTACTGTATTGTGCAAATTGAATTATATTATAAATATATAAATCAGCATATCATTGTAAAATGGAAAGATTGAAAGAGGAAAAATAAATAAATGAATTTAATTCTAACTTTATTTTCAAATTAATTCTATTCACCTAGCATTTGCATTCACATGTTTTCAATCAGAATGTCTAAAATCATTCATGGACTGCTTTCATTGGAATATGAAATTACATGTATCTAAATGATTTATTTCTACTAGTTTATAATAAAAAAAACATTATTTGATATCCTAACTATGTACATTTTATTCTAATGGAAGATGGAGAACAGAATCAATGGGCATATCCAGCATAAGAGAAGTCTAGTCACTAAGAATTTTTATTTCACCGACACGTTTTCATTTGGAAGGTGAAAAACTGAATTATTTACAAAAGTGTGTTATCCAAATTCTAAAAAAAAGAGCAGGTCCATTATTATGTTAGTTCTATTCTGTATCTTAACATCCACTCTTTTAACCTATCTTTGTAGTCACAAGTTTATATCTCATCACTTGCAGAATTTGTAGGGTACAATACGTAGGGGAAACCAAGACCACACTCAAGAAACGATTCTACGGGCACAGATCCACCGTCAACACAGCAAAGCTGGACACTCCAGTTGGCCGCCATTTTAACCTTCCCAACCACTCCATCACTGACATGATGCTACAGGGCATCGAATCTTTAGGTACTGTCCTGACTCAGTCCGTACTAGCAGAGAGAAGTTCTGGATGAGACGACTTCGCACCATCCAACCTCATGGCCTGAACATCCAAGAGGGGAACGACTGATTAATCCTTCTTATCCACTTTCCATTTGTATACACATATGTTTTTTTTCCCTCAGCTCTTTTAGATTAGTTACATTTAAGTTTCTGCCTCTACTTTCCTCCCATATCTCATACAAGCTCAGCTCCTATTTTTCCTCCCTTATTCAGGCAATATAACATTCATTTTATATATATATATATATTTTTTTCTCTCTCTCCCTTCACCTCTTAGATTTACCACTTATTTATTTTGCCTTTTTTCATGGTTACTATGTTTAGTTTTTTTTTCTCAATACGCCCCCTCTCTCATACAGCATCAGTTTCTTTATTTGCTTTTACCCTTTTGGGCAATTTGCTTCCCTTCCATATATACAGTTTTTTTTTCTATTATATAGTCTTCTGTTTTTTCCCCTCACACCCAGCGGATTACAATATAAGTTACCCCATTTGTATATATATAATTTTTTCATCTTTGATATATTTATATACTTTTATACTTACAGATTTATTTTATCACTTACTTTCTTCTCCTAGTTAGTCTAATGCTCTATCATACATACTTGTGTCTTTTGCACATTATCAGTTGCTCCCTTCTCTTTCCCTTTATTCCCCACTCTTATGCACAAACTTATTATGCCTTTCTTTGTTACCTGTTTGACCCACCTCTCACTAATTCTCTTGTTTTTCATATCTTCCTTATACCCTCTATCACTATTTTGTTCCAGATCCTGTTTGATGTTGCCTGCCTCTATCTTAAACCCTCTTGGCTTGAGGTCTTTCTTTGGCCTTACTCCACTAACTTCCCTTTGTGTCTGCCTACTCCTTTTCTTTCATCCCGTTCATTAACCTGATTGGTCATCTCTTCTCACTAATGCCCCTTTTGTCTCCTTGTTCCAGTGTTGCTGTTGTATGTCTGTGGTCTATATTATGGTTGTTCCACCTTATATGTTTGTCATTTTGCCTCCGAAGAAGATTCTGCTAGGATCGAAAGCTTAGGCCCTTTTGACTCTCTTACAAGTTTTTATCATAAGGTTAAAATGTAGGCCTATATGTCTAAATAGCTTTATTATACAAATACTCAGTTATCAGTATAAATTTCTGCATTATTATCAGAGGGTGTTTAATTGGTATTTATCTGAGAACAATGTAGTACCCTCCCCCATTTCAACATACAATAATAACATTCATCAGACACTAAGGCCCGAATTCACAAAGGTGTTTTGAAAACCCACGGCTGAGTCCATGGTTTATGCAGATTTCCTGTAGAAATTATGCTTTATTTAGCGCATATCAGGCGCTTGTATAAAAAATGTCCAATGCTGATGCGCGCTTCTGTCACAGTGCACCAAATTGACGCCTGTTGCCATGGTTATCAACGCTATTTTATTCATGAGTCTACTGATTTGAATAATGATTCCACTCTTCAGTGGACTCATAGATAAAATAGCGACCTAGGGACGAGTTGCAACATCCATATCAATCTATTGTATTAATATATACTTAAAACTGCATTTATATTAAATGCAATAGTTACAAGCTGAAAACAAAAAATAAAAATAAAAATGTGGAGCGTTGTGGCCCAGTGGATTAGTCTTCGGACTTTGAAACAGAGGGTCATGGGTTCGAATCCCAGCCATGGCGTAATTTCCTTCAACAAGAAACTAATCCACAGTGTGCTGCACTCAACCCAGGTGAGGTAAATGGGTACCGGTAGGAAGTAATTCCTTAAAAAGCTGTGTGCGCTATGAACGCCTAGCTTAGCCGGGTAATATAGGAGCGCCTTGAGCACCTCACAAGGTGGATATGTGTGCAATATAAATACCCTATATTATTATTATTAAAAATTGCCGTCGGACCAGTAACTTTTCAGACAAAGCCAGATTTACTAGACCTACATGACCAGTAAAAATATATCAAACTGATACAAATGATATTTGCTCCTCTTGTTTTTGGCTCTGACGACTTTATAAAATGACTCTCTAAAATTGAGAAATGTCTCTCATGAATGATCATGTGTGTGTGGGTGTATTGCATGTTCTTTTAAACATATTTTCTTTATTTTGGGGGACTAGTAAATTCTAGGTTTGGACCAGTAAAAAATGAAAAACTGGGTATTACTGGTCTGACATGAACAGGTTGGACCAGTAGAAAAGAAGGGTTAGTGTGGAGCCGTTTTAAGATATCAATGCTGTGAGAAAAAGGCCAAATCCACATAGTAATGAGACTGCAAACTAATACCATGTTTCTGCAATACAACAGCGTGTTGTACACTAGGTTTTTTTTGTACTTTGTCCATGTCAAATGGCACCACCCGGGGGGGGGGGGGGAGGGGGGGGGGGGGGGGCAATCGACAATAAAAGTGGTGGGGGTGTGTCGCGGGCAAGACAAAAAACAGTGGCCTTGGAGCGGGCTAATTGTAAAAAGGAGGGTCCTCGGAACTACATATGTTTGGGAAAACGGGGGTCCTTGGAACGGATTGCCAATGTGTGAGTGCGTATGCACCCCTATGGAACAGTCATGCGTGCATGATGCAGCTAGCAAGGCCTCCGCCGGGTGTGCTCGCGGAGAGCTGAGGTGATGGTCGGACAGCGCTTTGCGGCCGCTTTTCACCAAAATTGCAGCTCCTTGTAGCAGATCAATGCGATCGAAACGGCATAAAGAAAATTTTTTGAAGCTTTGGAGCAGATTTCTTTCTACTTTTTCTCCATAACAAGAAAATGATATGCTTTGGAGCGACTTTCTTTCTTCTTGCAATGCCTTGGAACGGAAATTTGAGTGTAAAAATGGGGGTCCCCTCCGCAGCACATACCCACTATGCAATTATATACTGAGTGCTCACCCCCCCCCCCGGGGGCACCACTTACGCATGGAGCATTTAGTCATGCAGCTTCAGCTCCAGGACTGAACACTTGTGGATCGAAGCATGGTAGGCCCACAGAGGGTGCTAGACTAAGAGGGAGGTCATTACGTCAAAATTCCCTTTGAAACGTTACCGCAGTTCGGATTGCGAACTGCGGTGTTGTACCTCATTTTCCATTTGGATTTCCTAAAAATCATTTCCAAGCCATTATCAACCGCGCTTGGCCAAGTAATCCAGGGGTAATCCCTGCTGTCTCAATTTCACCCCCACAGGCCAGTATATGAGCGTTGAGCAAAGGACGAAAAGATAAACAACAGCTGTGCTATTACGTAAGACTTCTCTGCCTGTAGTAGGACCTTCGGAATTAAATTATTTTATTCCATATTTAATCACGTTTTCAAAGGCATAATGTATTCAGTAACCCAATGTTAGTCCATTTTCAATTCCGAACGAAGAAAACCGACCTCGGAATAAGTAAGTGAATAAAAATGATGGCATGCTTACAGGGACCGCACTCAGCACTGCGCATGCATCCCATCGTGTGTGGCCCCCTGCTGTGACTGTATATGCCAGGCTGTTGTTTTATCTTCGGATACTTAAATTGCTTTCTTGAGGCAGTTACGGCTGGAGAAGAGAATTGATGAGAAGGGGAACTGGGGTATAGTGTTCTCGAATGGAAGTTTTTCGTCATGGTCCAGAATCAACGGGGAGGTCAAAAATTGGATTGAGCAGGCTAAAAACTGCTCAAGGGGATCATGAACCCCTTTTGTTGCAATCAAATTCTGAACCTGTAGAAGGTACTCAATAATGTATGTTGTTCAATACATCATAGCTTTTCTTTAGGAAGGTAAAAATATAGCAATGTAAACATAGGACAGGAATAATCTCAATTAAGAGACCCATCTCCTAAATGCCAAATTGATCTCGGCATAACTATATATGGCAAGCTCCCTATCCTAACTGATGAATTGATATCGTAACCGTGGCGATGGATCGAGTGCTGATCATGATTTCTAATCAATTAGCGGTGTGATAGAGCCAGATTATTTAGTGATTTAGGAAGAGTGTTAGGAACTGTAAGGTGGTAAAATATGCAACTACAAGTGTTGGCAAGGAGTAGGTTTATACAAGCTCAGATGAATTAGGTACGATTTTTAAATATTGTGCATTTGCTCTTTTGTCCATCTCCCACCCCCTATTTTTATCAAGGCTTTCTCTCTCTCTCTGGCCCCTTCTACTTTTTCGCTCTCAAATAATTTCTCACAGCTTTTTTCTTCTCTTTCTCTCCCTTTCCTCATTTTTTTGTATCCATAAAGCTGCTTCAAATTTCACCTATTTTCTATGAATTTTGCCAACATGTCTTCATTAAAGGTACCCAAGGTCTTCTCTCATACTTCCCTCCTCCCAATTTCCTCTTTTACTCTACTACCAATCTCCAGCATCACTCAACGTTGCCATGGCAGTCGCACATTTTCACTTCAATTCCAGAAATTGACTTGCGAGTTGCTCTTAGCAGTGTTCTTTCCAAAGCCGTCAAAAACCTGGCTGAATAATGATGCAGCAACTTTCAAGAGCTCTTTCTTGATAATGAATATAGCTGACATCAAGAGAGCCATTACATCAAAAACCTCAAAACCTACTTTCAAGAGTGGATTTTCTTTTTGTGACATGCCAGCTATTAGATGTTTCCAATGAATATATCAGGTTTCATGAGACATTCCTATAACTCTCTTCTGCTGCTTGCTGTCCATTGTTTTGATGACAAGATGGAGGCTTTAAATGCAGTCACACAAGATAACACAGATCTCCACAATTAGTTTCCAAGGGTTTTATGGAGGATTGGTCATGAAGATCAATTCATAAACACTCCATCAAATTGGCATTGCATTTATGATATTTGTTAAGCCTTTGTTTTATATTTTATGAAAAGACAATAAGAAATTTCACTTTCCTTCATTTCAAATCATCCCTATACCCTAATTAGTAGGAAAACCCATATTAATGCACAGAAAATAGAGATTTATAAATATGTGAAAAGCTAATGAGAGGGATAGCCAAGAATTTTTTGAAATTTATATCTTTACAAAGAGAAAATCCCTTAATAAAGATGGAAAATGTACAAATGCATCTGCCTTTTTCTAGAAGTCTGAAAACAATGATTAAAAAAAAAACAAAAAAAAAACATGTCCTTCCCATCTTTGGTTCACTATTGCTTGGGTAAAGTTACAGTTGTTTGGAATCAGGTCCACTACTTATGATAAAAAAGTTTGATGTGATCTTAATGCACACAAGAATTTTTTTTTCTTCAAATATTCTTTTATTTGCATTTACAAACTGTCTAATGATAAGGTAGCAGCAAAATCAAAGAACAAAGAATTATAAAAATGAATTTATTTGTATCTAGTTATCATTTCATTGAATATAGCTTGTCCTTTCCTTTCTTTTCACCAAAATAAAGATTTACAAAGAAACTTGAAAAGAAAGAAAGACACGCCAACACAAAAGTTTACCCTTCCCTTTCTTACTCACAACCCCCCCCCCCCAAAAAAAAGTCAACACCACCTTTTCCGTATTTTCTTTTAATTTGGGGATGAGAATTTTTTCTTTGGTTGCCAAAACCTGCTTTCATTTAAAAGAGAATTCTGAAAAAATATCCAAAAATATTTGTACCATCACTTCCCTGCCACAAATTATTGGAATCCTGGATCCATGCCTGCATATAACTCTTGAAAAACGGACATGCTAAAACTCCAAATCCAGATCTAATAAAGTGAGAATAACCAGTAATCTTCAACTTGACTCTTACCAAGCCAAATTTATAACCTAAGGGTTTAAAGGTTCAAGTGGATAGTTGACCTCACATTAAAGGGCAAATCCATTATAATTACATATATGTATATATATATGATTTCTTACAAACAGGAATGTAGGCCTACAGGAGAAAAATTCAGCAAAACAATAATGACATCAATATTTGGAACGTAACAAACTTTAATGACATTTCCTGTTATGTAATGGACATGTACTCACTGGAGAAATTAAAAATATGAAAACGTTTAGGCCTATAATAACATGCGATTTTCTTGTTTCCCTTTTATAGTTTTTGTTATAAATGAACATTGAGAAAAAAACTGCATAGATTATAATTTCTAGACAGTTATTTATAGCTGAGAATTTGATGACACCCAGGAGCAGGTTACCAGCCATTAAGAGTCCAAATTAGGCCAGCTTCATAAATCACCACCCAGTTGGATACATTGTTATATTGAATTATTATGGCAACATCAAATTTTTATTTTTCAACTTTTCGCTTATTCCTCCCTATAGCTGCATATACACCCTTTAATCAAATCTCAAAGTTAAGAAGTTGTTAAGAGGCTGTTAAGAGGATTACCCCACTTGACTTATCAGCCTCTTAAGTGCATGTTAAGCACCCATTACTGCCTTCTATTCTAAACACTATTGCTAGATTGAAGATTAGCAAGGGAAAAGTTAACACCCATTTGTATTTTGTAAATGGCTTCTCTATCATACGCCCACTGTGTACGCCAGTTTCTACTTCATTTTGGAATTTTAATCCCCTTTAATAACGCAACATAAATTCACATCCTATTAGGACATATAAAAGTACAAAACAAAAACAATATCAAAATCATAAAATTCATGATTGCATTTATATTTTTGGAAATGATGCCTAATATTTCCTTCAATTGTTTTTTTTACCAAAATTTCATATTCATGAAAAAGGAAATTTAACCCCCAAAAAGCGTTTATTTGGGGGGGTTAACCAAGTATGATAAAATTAAATACAGTTACTGAAATAAAATATATAATTGGAATAGACTTTAATAAACAAATACAGTTACTGAAATAAAATAAATAATTGGAACATTGCGGTAGGATTCAGAAGAATTGTCAAATACACTAAAAAATGGAAGATCGTTGGCTTGTAGCTTTTTTTAAGGTATATCGCCATAGCAAAAATCATATTTGAGCATTGACTATATATATAAAGCAAGAATGAATATGCACCAACCCAAAATCAGATTTCCACACGAACAACACGATACCAACTTGGAAGACAAAAATGTTAAGTTTATCAAAATGTTAAATTCTCTTTTCATTATCTTTGTCTTCAAAATTTAGGTGTCATGAATTGTATTCTTGTTTCAAGAATAGAAAATAATGTTTGAAAAATTGAATTACCATTATAAGAATAAAAGTAAATAATAATCTTTAAAATCTTAATGGGGCTACAAGTTGGGCTGCCCTCAATCTCTCTCTCTCTTCCCTTCTTGAGTTTTTAAAGGAAAATCAAATTTGGATATTATGGTCATAAAATCAGATGTGCATGTGCAGAGAGCAAGTGGAAATAAGCATATAACTTGGTGAGGAATATTTAGAATCCATCATAATTGATTTCATTTTGAGGGGGGGGAGTACATGACTGATAGATCACTTCCTTCAATGCTTCCCTCTGAATATTCCAATCTACAGATTCTTAGTAACAGAAGGTCTTTAAATTGCCTCTTTTTGCTTGGTGTAAACTCCCTCCTGGCTCTCAACTAAGGGTGTGTTTATGCTTCCATTGCGAGGACAGAATCAGCGATTTCAAACGTCGATTCAAAACGCCGATCGTAAACGTGGTTCTGGGAGTGCTGTTTATGCTTAACTTTTCAGAGCAAATCATGATCTCCAGCCGCATCGTAAAGCGAGGTCAAATTGGGCGCGCCTTTTTTCGAAATTTTTTTTTTCCCATTGTTGTTATTACGTAGAGATAACATGGAGCAATACGACTGTATTTGCCCGCGGATTTTCATCTCACCGGAAGCAGGTACCAAATGACGTCATTTAAACACGTTTACGATCGCGGTTGTGTTTATGCTTCCCCAGAAAGCCTGATTCTGGTCAAACGACGTTTACAAACGCACCTTTTTGTGAGTTTACGATCGGCGTTTTGAAACAGCGTTTATATGAAAGTAAGCATGGACGCAACCGTGTTTTGCACTAATCACGTTTGGAAACGCTGATTCTGGCCTGAAAAATGGAAGCATAAACACGGCCTAACACTGATAGAGGCACGTTCCCATCAGTCCAAACAAGCTTTAATTCAAGATAAGAGCATGAATTAAAAGTGCCTCTCAAGAAAATGTGAATGTGATGTTCAGCAGAGGTGTGTTTTCATTACGAACGTGTTTGCTCTGGATCCAGGAATTACCTGTACAAAGTCTTTCAGCATGACTAATTTAAGAAGTCTTAATAATAGCCCTGCTATCTAAAATAAAAATAAAAAAAGAGACAGGTACAGTACTACTCAAAACAATTAAGTGGTGGATTTTTATGTATAGATGTATAATCTTTTATAAACAAGTTCTAAATTAAGATATGGAATAGCTTCAAATGTACTCTGCTTGATTGTATAGGGTTTTAAATGTTCAAGTACACAAGTACAATTGGATATTCTTAATATCCAATTGCACAAATAGTTATTATTCATAGACCAAACTCTTAAGCAAATTATGAGGCACTATCAGGGCATTATTTTATGACTACTTGAAATAAAAACACTGGCAATTCACAATTATGTAAGATATAAAGCTCGAGTATATGCTGATATTAATTAGCCACACCAAGACTGTATTTATAAACTTTCCCAAAATAAACATTTTCCTACACTCGATATAAAAAAGAAACACAAATTTGTGCAATTCAAAAGGCTTGTCAAATCTTAAGTGGTCAAAACAGGTATCATCTGCCCAAAGTTCCCAGAAATGCCTTTTGAAACCTTAATTCTACAGATACCCCTAGAGGAGTTTAAAAGAAATTAGAAATCAATTTTAAGAAAATATTTGGTCACAAAATTAATAATAATTAACACTTGTGGTTAATTGTAAACTTGTAAATGATTGCTGCTCTGTTTCTTGGAAACAGAAAATATAATCCTATTGGTTTAAGTTTTCATGAATTAATCAATTAATTATAATCAATGTAATGCTGACATATTTCATGCCATATCTTCTTTATACCTCATGCTTAAAACATGGGCAAATGAAAGTATGCCTTAATTCATCTTAAATCAGGCCAAGTGATCACTTCCAGTATGTAATTCACATAGGAAATAAACAAAGGTCATAGGATGAAACATAAATGTATTGAGTGCATCCATCAGTATCTTCAGAAATGTTCATTCATTACTGAGGAATGTTTCCTTTCACAGTTTTACACTTAATACTGAAGCAAACTAAGGACCTGTAAATGCATTGTGATTTGTGAAAGGGAGTTTCTGCATTTACTTAGAGATCAAGAAAAGTTAATATAATTCTTTACCCTATGTGTCATTCAAAAAGGGCATATAGGAAATACCGGTAATATTCAAATAATGAATGTTTATGAGTGCAATGGAAGAATACTTCATGAGGTGAAAGATGAAATGATCCATACGAGGCGAAGCCGAGTTGAATGGATCATTATTTCATCTTTCACTGAATGAAGTATTCTGTCCATTGCACAATTGAAAAAATCATTCATTATTTGGTATATATGACACCTAAAGTTGTTTTTTTCATACGAAATTCATGAATTTCGAGTGCAATGGACAGAATCATATGGATCCAAAATTGCACGGTTGATGACTTCATTGCAAAATGGGCTGAATGAACGATATCAAACAACCAATCAAATCACAAGGATCTATCTAGGTGTCATATACATTATCATCTATATAGAGAGTTTTAGCGATGCATTAAAAACATATATTTTGGTCTGCATCAATTGCCTGTGCAGCATCAGACCGTATCCCTAAAATTAATTAAATGTTAAAAAGGTTGTCACTCCACCAAACTCTCAATTATTGATTTAACTTTATTTCAATTTTTTAAAGCTCTCAAGCACCACATGTATTATGTAGGCCTACAACATAATGTTCCATCTTCCAAAGAGAGTGAAAGACACACTCCCAAGAGAAAGGTTTGGATAATGTAAGGAGGAAACAGGCATGCCTACCAAATTGATCTGTGTCATCCCCTTCCTTTGGAAACCGCAAAGGAAATCATTGGATGAGAGAACCCCCCCCCCCCCATGATCCTCATTGACTCCAACTTTAGGTGATTTTGATATTTCAAACTGACTCAATCACCAAAAAACCTGTAAAATTTATAACAATAACACAGTTCTTGCATAGCGCAAATATGTCATAACGTCCCGATGTGCTTCCAGAGGACTTGGATATTATTACCCTAGCTTTAGCCCCACAGCCTTTTACAGCGGGGTGGCATTTCAAGGAATAGATTCCCGCCAGGTACCCATTGACCTCACCTGGGTTGAGTGCAGCACAATGTGGATGAATTTCTTGCTGAAGGAAATTACGCCATGGCTGGGATTTGAAACCACGACTCTCTGTTTCAAAGTCAGAAGACTAATCGACTGGGCCACAACGCTCCACAACATTCAAAAATTTTACAAGAACTTGTTCAGGTCTCAAAATATCTGATAATTATCATCTCATAATCTGCTTTCATACCTACCCAAACAAGACCCTTGTCGGGATACTAAGCTCCTGAAGCTGTGAACATGCAAATTATTAAGATCCAGGCAGAGACGCCAGGGAAGCTGTTAAAAATTGTGAGCTCAGCTAGCTCACAAACTAAGAACCTTATGGCACCCATGCCCAAATTACTCGCAAGGATGGGAAGATTATCATAATATGCTTCACACTACGAGCTTACCCAAGATGCTGGAAATTCCCTGCAAAAGTTCTTGTAATTTTAAAAAGTACATGGATACCTACTAATTATTGGGTTCTATTTATCCTGAATAGTACAAGTAACTTGATTTTTCTCTGGCAAAAATGGCTGATTTTCTTTCAGAGTCAGAAAAAAACATATGGTAGGTAATGCAACAGCTGGATCGAGGCAGCGAACATGGGGTGGGGGAAGGGATGATGCATTCCCCCAACTACCATCACTTCCACCACCCTGTACCCCATGATTTTGCAAAAAACTTGCATTTTACATTAAATTTAAGCTATGTTGCATAATTTGTAAAAGACAGTAAGGTGTCAAAATAAATATTTCCTATGTACATTAAGTTCAATATTTATTTGAGGTTTTCACTTCTCATTTTATGCAAACAGATCTGTTTATGACAGATTTTGGTTGATTCCTTTTCAGTGGGTTACATCAAGGTGCAGATTGCTATGTTAGGCAAGCACATCGAAAACAGTGAAATATTGTAACCAACTGAAAGCAAATTTTCCAAAATATATATACAGTAGTACAGGGCTCTGATTATCCCACTTTGAAAGGTAAAACCTCTGCAAACCCCCATCTTAACAATGTGCAAAGTGTAATCTCTCCTTGAGTTAAATGCTCTGAAGTGAGATTCCTGATAGCTTTGATGACCAAACAAATATGAATCAGCTATTTAACCTTTAACTCTCAGGTGATCCATAAAGAGTCGATAGTTTTCTTCATGGTCAGTTTGTATCCAGGGTAGGTCTATCATATGGTCACCTGTCTGTAGTCGGGTCTCTGACAGGATCGGTCAGCAACCTAACAAGATCTAGGGTCCATGAACTTGCTCTTTACACCTGCTTTTCCGGTGTATAAAGCCATGAGATCGAACACCAACTGATCTACTTCTAGGGCAATTCACTGGGACATTGTGGTAAAAACTCAATATCGTTAAAGGGGTGGTCCAGGCTAAAAATATTTATATCTTAATACAGAGTAGAATTCACTGAGCAAAACGCTGAAAATTTCATCAAAATCGGATAACAAATGATAAAGTTATTGAACTTTAAAGTTTAGCAATATTTTGTGAAAACAGTCGACATGAATATTCATTAGGCGAGCTGATGATGTCACATCTCCACTTTCCGTTTTCGTATGTTATTACATAAAATCATATTTTTTCATTATTTCATACTTGTGTGAATAATATGTCTCCCTTATAATGAAATATGTTGCAGCAATAAATATCTAATGCACTAAATCAGTTGTCAATCCAATTTTTCTAGTTCTTGGAGGAAAAAATTTGAATAAACCTAATTTCATATAATAAAATACAAAAGAACAAGTGGAGATGTGACATCATCAGCCCACCTAATGAATATTCATGACGACTGTTTTTACAAAATATTACTAAAATTTAAAATTCAATAACTTTGCTATTTGTTGTCCTATTTTGACGAAATTTTAGGCATTTTGCTTAGTGAATTCTTTTACTAAGCTGTAAATACTTTCAGCCTGGACCACCCCTTTAAGTTTAATTATTTATCAAGTTTCAATAATATGCCCTGTAAGCATTGTATGTTGTTATTGCCCCTTGCGAGTGATAGGACAATCAGAAACGAGTGGTAGGCCTATACCTTTATCACTGCTTGCAACTAATAGCAACAGGCAATCTGTATTAACATGCCATTTTAGACTTTATCAACACGTATCCACCTTGTTAGGTGCTCAAGCCACTCCTACATGTATATATTACCCTGGCTAAGCTATTCTACCGATTCCTGCCCGTACCCAATCACCTCACATGGGTTGAGTGCAGCACAATGTGGGTAAATTTCTTGCTGAAGGCAAACACATCATGTCTTGAAATCGAACCCACATCTTTCAGATTGAAAGAGGAGAGTCTTAACCATTAGACCGTCACTTTATATTTTTCATAATTTGTTTTATTAATTTTTTAGCATTTTAATTTAATGCTTTCATTAAAAATTGACAACTGGGTAAACTTCCTCTTCAAATCACCATGCAACCTTCCTTGATGGACATAATTTCCTAAATTTTTTTTTTTGTTCTGAGTACAATTTTGCTTCAACATTAGGCTACCATTGGGTTCATTTTGAACAGTCTAGACTGATTTAGTTTCACTACTTTTATTGGTCACAAAAGACTGACTGTTTACCTTTAAGGGACTTGAGCCCAGATGCAACACCATCTGCCGAGGGAGGGCTGCGGTCTGAGAGAAGTTTTGAAGGAAAGGGGCGCAGGAAGGCAAGGTGACCCGACTAAAGAAAGATTTTTGGTTAGGAATATCCTCGTCTGGTTCTCAGGTGTGGGTCCTATGGGATTCGCAGTAAAAAGAAAAAAATTCTATTGTTATCCACCGTTTTTTATTGATGTTTTTGTCTGTAATCTAGTTTCTATTTCTAGTTTCTTTCACCATTTACTTCTAAATTTCAAATTCTTTCACTATCATTTACCTTTTTTTCTTTATTTCTTACTTCCATTTTGCGCTCTCTCTCTCTGCCCTCGTTTTACTACACTCTCTCTTTCTCACTCTAAGACTCTCTCATTCTCTCACCAGTAATTGTTACTTGTCCCATATGCCTCAATCTCAATTTTAATAAAATTAGGCAGATTTTCGAACAAAACAATGCTACAATCTTCTCAATTCTTTATTTTGATGACCTTATCCTGTGCATCATATCTATCTACTCATTGTTTTGAAAACAAACCTGGGTTCAGAAAGAATGTTGTAACCCCTACACCCTGCCTTTAATGAAATCATAAAGAAACCATTAGTAGACCCAAGTCATATTGTTTTTTTTTTGGGGGGGGGGTCGTACATGTGCCCTTCATGTTAAAGGTGTAATTTTGTTTTGTGTTTCAAGTTTTAAAGAAATTGAGATGAGCCATTACAATACTAGGAGCTGTTATTTTCGCGGGGGTTTTATTTTCGCGGATTTCGCGAATTGCCGATCGGCCGCGAATTTAACAACACGCGAAAATTTTGACACATTTCTTAGTCAGCGCCAATGCCCCCAACAGCAAAGCTTTGCTATTGAAAACATCCTGCATAATGAGAAAATGGAGATATGCACCTCTATATGTACAAAAAATAAGGCTTAGAAAGTACAGTTATTGATTCAAAAAGTTAGCTAGAATTTCACTTTTTTTAATTTCTCAAACAAAATTCAGGGCCTAAACTATTTTCTAACATTATTTTATCAATATTTATACACTCACTGTAATATTAAAATGTATTTTCCATGAAGCAATTTGATTTTATTGTCATCTGATTGACTCTATACACACGTATTGGTAGCTATTTGCATACTCATTAATATTCATAAGTCACATGACCAGAATTTTTAAGGTGAACATTCTGTTCACTAAATTCCACAATTTTGCACTTTTTACCAACTTTTTGAAAAATGAATCGAACAAAACACAAATTCCAAAGATTGCTTAACCCTATAGATCCTGTGGCATGATGAATTTTTAGATCTAAAGGTTAAAAAAGTGAAATTTAAGCCACTTTTTCCACAATTTGTAACTGTTTTTACAGGGACATATTTATGTACAAAAGACATATCAGCAAGGTGACTTGGAAGTGTAGATATTTCCACATGAATTGCACTAGTTTTGCTTCTTTGAAATGCTGTGGAAATGTATGGTACATCTTCCGATCGCGAATTTAACAACCCGCGAAAATGTCGGGACCCCGCGATTCGCGAAAAATTCTGTACGCGAAAATAACAGCTTTTACAGTAACAAACCATTAAACAAATATCTTTAATAACTGAATATTATCAACTTTAAATAGAGACATTCAGATTTGTATTCTCAAACAATAATCCACATTTAGATCATTTTCAAGTATTGAAATAAGTTTTTTTAAGGGATGATAGAATAACTTTAATGAGTGAAATGATAGAACATCGGGCCTGAAGCAATCAGACTCCTTCACCCTTTGATGACCGAGGTCTCAGACAAGAGTTTGGTCAGCTAACGACAGACCGATTGTTCCAAATGTCCAAATCGGTACTTCTATCTTCCCTTTTCTATTAAACACAGGAAATCAGCCTCCTCCTTCATGGATCACCATTAAACAGAAATAAACAACAGTATTCATGCAAGGGAGATAGAAAAATAGGCTTTAGTAAATTATCTCATTATTTAGTGCAGTTGTTTCCATGATGATGGGTATTTATTCAGTTCACAAGCAGTCAATCTCCTCAGATAATCAAATGCCACATGGTCTAAGCCCACCATATCAAATTTTTGCTCTTCACTAAACTTCAAGTGTAATGGCTCGCTTTAATGCCCAGTTAATCTATTTCCATCTCATCCACTTATTACTTTTTAGTCTGTAAAATGATTTGATTCACAAACACTTCATCTATAGACTAAATGGTATTAAACCAGGTGGTTTGACTGGCCTAACTGAGAATAATACATATGGTAAATGGACTAAATAGAATTATACCAAAAGGTAAGAAAAACAACTAGGAGTAAGACCAAAACACAAACAAAACAGAAACCAGACAAACAAAGCAGGTCAAGGAAAATCAGAAATTTCATCTCCATGGAGCATTGTGGCCCAGTGGATTAGTCTTCTGACTGTAAAACAGATGGTCGTGGGTTCGAATCCCAGCCATGGCGTAAATTCCTTCAGCAATAAATTTATCCACATTGTGCTGCACTCGACCCAGGTGAGGTAAATGGGTACCCGGCAGGATTGATTCCTTGAATGCACTGAGGTAAAGCCCTCAGAACAGAAAATTTCTAGATAGATGGCACTATATAAATGCCTATTTATTATTATGACACGAAAAATGATTAGAATCTTTAGGCAACCAATGTAGCTCTGCAGTTTCAATTTAGTCACTAAGGTCATAAAATGAATCTTATAATCACTGGTGAAAATCCCACCAAGGCCTAGGTCCTTTGGCATTGCGTTAATCCACACTTTGCCACTCTCCACCCGGGTGATAAATGGGTACCATTGAGGATGCGAAAGGCAATGTAGTATGCCCAGAATAGCATGGAGTTTACAAATTCTCGTTGAAATGATCCTTAGGGAGTGGAGAACGTGTATACATTGTGTAAAACCAAGCCAGTATCTAATAAATCAAGTAATAACATTATATGTAAAGCACTTTGCTGTTGTTCCCACCTCTGTATTAGGTGATATGACATAACACTATAATGAATATGCTAAGAATTAAAGTAATTTGCATACCTTCTTGATGTCTCCCTGCTAGTAGGGATAAGGTATTAAATCCATAAAAGCTCCTGTTCCCTTCACATCTATAGCTATAACATACAATTAAAAAATATATGACATAGAATTTTACAAAAAAAACCCAATCTGTATCGAGACAGCTCTGCTTCCCACAAAAGTAAATCCAGTTCTTTGGGGAGCTTTAGAGAAGTGTCAATCAAAAATAACCTGATTTCAAATCCATACCATCAGATATTAAACTTTAGCAGCATTAAAGGACATATTTTCTGTAACGATAGTGCTTTTCATCCCCATGACCCTGACCTAGTTAGGGATCTTAATATTGGCGTTATTAATTCCAGCTAATTAGATCTCAGATCCTGGGACATGTTCACACAAGGGATTGATATTCCTATTGACAGTCAGAGTCATGTTCATATGTCTACATTAGTTGAACTCTATTGAAATGTTTGGGGTGTGTTCACACTATGTCTGTACCAGCGAACTACAGTTACAATTTACAACTGATTCACATCAATCGTTTGCATGAAGTGAAATATATTACATCAAGGAATTCTAGGCTAGTATTATTAATGTATTTATAAAAAAATACAATTTTTACAAAATGCAAGTATGCCTACAAATGAATGCAAGTAGGCCTATAACTTGATCAGGCATGCTTGTATAAGAATATGCATCAGCAAATGACAAAATCAATGGTACATGTAATAACTGAAACCAGAACCAGAACTAAGTAAACTACAATCTTAGCTTACTTCACTTGAGTACCTCAAAATTTGTTTCAAGAAAAATAACATATTGATATACACCTATTGAAATATTAGAATACATTAAGGTACATCAACAGAAAATCAAATTAAATTAAGTCTTTGTATTCAGATGGATGTAAACCAATGATGAGTTGAATGCTCAATAGTATTATCAGCAATTTGAAAAGACAGATTCTTTCATTAATAGACTTAGATAATTAAAAGTTGCTTTGCCTAGCCCTAGATGCTATGTAGGCTTAAATAATTTTAGAAGTTGAAGTTAAAAATTTGTTAGTAAAAATTGACTGAAATCGGCCAATTAATCTGCTAAGGTCCTCAACAGGCTGCTTAGTCGGAAGGTAGAGGACCACTGACAGCATTTTCAGAATTAGTCAGTGGTTTGCAATAAATTTGTCAGTGATTTTCTGTGACAAATTTTCCTGAAATGGAATTTAGTCGGAGATGCTGAATTGTCGGAGAAAATGAAATTAGTCGGAGAAAACCAACTATTTTTTTCATGAAACGCCCCCTTGATCTGCTTGAAGATCAGATATAGACCAAGGGCCTGTTACAGTATTATAAAGTGTTATGACAAAGATCAATGATAATTACCAATAATGGTAAACCATTGAAAACTTTCATTTTTATTGGCTACATGCAGAGTCTGTTACCAAAATATGCAAAGTAATACATGCAGAGTCTGTTACCAAAATATGCAAAGTAATACCATTATCACAAATTCTTTGTAAAACAAATCTGTTTAAAGGCTGTGTATAGCTTTGGTAAAGGGTCAATAATGTGATTGATAATCGAATATCATCCAATATGACAGTCTTACTGAAGCATAGAGACCGTTAGATATTTTTCCAACTGCACTTCTCTGAGAAAATTTCAAATATTCAAATCTTGGATATATAGCGCCCTCTCTCTGCGATGCTTGTTTTAAGTTTAAAAAATGGGCATTCAAGCATTTATCTTATAAATTTAATGATTAAATATCCAAAAGTTACAGACAAAGAACATATCATGAAAGTTTCAGCCCATTCCATGATTTGGAATAGGATTTAATTGAAAGACAAAAACACACAGATATTTTAATTTGATCAGGTGACCCGATCAAGTTAAATTTCCATGTAAAATCGCAAAATTTATCCTGTAAAACACATTTTCATTTCATATCCTCCACATCACAACTGTTATAGGGCATATCAATTCATATTAGCTAGCAATGAATTGGAATAGTGATATGTGCATTTTGGTGGATTTACCAAAACCATACACAAGCTTTAATAGACCAGTTTAATCTCCCTGAAAGGATTTTTTTATTTTTTTTTTTTTGGGGGGGACTATCATTACAAGATGGAAACCATACTTTGATTAATGTATTTAAGGAAAAAATGGGACAAAAGTATTTTTAGTACTCTGAGGTTGAAGCATTATTACTTACTTTATGCTATAGCCACATTTCCCCTACTGCGAGTCGAAATCAGCCGTTTTGTTCATTTTATTCAAACCACCTTTATGTAGCTGATACAAAAAATGTTAAAACGGCTGTTTTTACTCCCCGTATGGCCGCCATAGAGAAAATATGACTGAGGCATTAGGGTCCTGTTTGAAAATCCATGGACAAGGATGGTGTTATCTTGTAAAGAGTGAGTGACCCCCTCCCCCCATCCTAGTCAGATCACACCAGATCAATGCAACATTCATTATGGTACCCCCCCCCCACCTCCTTCAAAGCATGGACCTAGTCAGAGCAGTAGGTTCATGTTCAAAGCAAACAATCTTGTCACAACTACGGTACTTGGACATAAATAGTCTTTCTATTTTGAAAGATTGTATGAGTAATCACAAGCATTTCTGCTGGGTGCTGTCGGCATGACATCGAATCCAGACAATATTTCCAAAGAGTAGGAAGACATCGTTCATGGTCTGAGGATATGTCCAGATGTGGGTCTAAAGGCCAACGCACACCTTACGACTGTTCGCCATCCAATTTTAGAATAAAACGTAGTAGAATTTGATGCTAATATTGGGACTTGGAATATCTGATTGTGTAATGTTCAAAATCATTGCACGAATACCTATGTTCAAAATTTGTGACTATGCTATCATCCTTCTTTTTCTTAGAATAAAGGCAAATTTGATATCTAGTCGTAATGATGTCATAGCAGTCGTACGATTGGCTACGATTTGAAACTTATTTGGTCTTTACTCAAAAAAAAGGCTTGTAATCTTTCAAAATGGTTATATTAGTATTCTTTCCATTAATTTTAGCCTCATATAAAATGATAAAATGATATGTTACATTCATATTTTCAGAAAATGAGCAAAATGCGATTATTCCAAAATCTGATAGTGAACAGTCATAAGGTGTGCGGTGGCCTTAATGGCCATAAGTTTGTTTTTTCATTGCTGGGGATGTTTCTTCTATATTGGAGATCTGGGCCCCCCAAGAGTTGCGATTGATCCGATCAATCGCAACTATGGATGGCCAGCAACGTCAACATCCACTATGCATGTTTGTTTCAAAATATTTTCTAGCTATGTATATTCATGCATTCATTGTTTTCTTGAAGCTTCACTTTGTGTCTCTTTGGATACAAAAGTCAAACTTTCTGTAGAACAAGTTATGACCCTGGTGGATTTCCATAGAGTTACAATTGATTGAATCAATCGTAACTGTATAAGACAGGGCCCTGGTTAGTCTTATGAATGTCACTCATTTTGGAAACAGACCACAGAACCTACACATTGATTTATGTTCTCTTATTTTCTGCCTCGTAAAAAAAACACTTTGATATCAAAGTTGACTTCCCCCTTTCAAAGGATACTCCAGGCAGAAAATATTCATATCTAAATAAATAGAAGTACAATTCACTGAGCAAAATGCTCAAAATTTCATCAAAATCGGATAACAAAAAACAAAGTTATTGAATTTTAAAGATTTGCATTATTCTGGTGATAATGTACTCGGCAAGTCTTCATGAATATTCATTAGATTGGCTGATGTCACATCCCCACATTTCTTTATCTTATGTTATTACATATAATCATAATTGTTCCATTTTTTCATAAACTTGTATTATGACGTGTCTCCTTTATGATGAATTAAGTTGTATGCTCAATAAATAAAATACACTTAATCAGTCAATCCAATTGTTTTAGTTCTCAGTACAAAATTTATGAATAAACCTAATTTCATAAACGAAAATACGAAAGAACAAGTGGGGATATGACATCATCAGCCCAACTAATGAATATTCATGAAGACATGCCGAGAACGGTTTCACTAGAATAATGCAAATCTTTAAAATTTAATAACTTTGTTATTTGTAATCCGATTTTGATCAAATTTTCAGCATTTTGCTTTGTGAATATTCATCTTCTGAGCATGATCGGTTCATCACGGACGGACATTTGATAGATTTTGAAAGTTTTGAAGGCTTGTAACAAATTAGGAATAAGATGAACAAGGTTCCTTTGTGTTTTATAGTGAAGGGTAGGACATAGTATGCTGAATGATTAAAAAAGTTTGTTGCCATGGTTACCTACAAACACAGGTATCCACTAAATGTGCCATATCATGGACGGACAAGATAGAAATGTGGTTTTTAGAATTTTTGTACATTTTTATTGTTTCTATCTAAACAGCTTTACATGGACCAATTATTGTTAATGCACCTAACACTCGGGTATGTTAGCTTCTTATGTTCAGCATATTGAATTCTTAACCAATATCAAACTTCTGTGAGAATTGCAAATATTTTCCATCATGGACGGACATCTGGGACGGACATCACGGACGGACACAATTAAAATACAATGGAAGTACTCTGTAAAAAGTTCTTAGTACTTTTTTTGGTAAACAAATGCAATTGTTTTGATGATTTGTACATATTTTAATAATATTAAACAGTATTAGTTGCACAATCAAGTTGCTACAACTTCAATCAAGTTGCTGCAACTTGATTTAAGATGTAGCAACTTGATTTCTATGCTAGACGCACAGTATAATCTAGACATACGATTGCTCTTAACACATTTCTTGTCAAAATCGAATGTAAAGAATAGGTGATGTATAATAAAAAAAAATAAAAAATGTAAAAAGCCATTGATATGCAGGCAGAAAGGAGCAAATTCACATGACAGTCCTTTTACTTTCAGAAGATGTTAGTATCCATAGAGAATTAGCAAGTGAAAAGACTTTAAATGAAAAATTGACATCCTGGTTCTTCCCGCATACATTTTTTACATAGTTTTTGTGGCTCAACTTACCCCAGACGATGGCACAACTTACCCCACAGATGGGGCAAGTTGAGCAATTTGACATCCTTTTTTTCAAAGGTCACAATGACATTCAGCGTGGGGGTAGAAAGTTATATATATAGGTGAAAAATATTTCCCAAGAATCAAATTTAAAGGTAAGGTACTTATTTCTACAATATTACTAGTCATATCAATTCTAACGTGCAAAATGCAAAAAGTGTCACAACTTACCCCGCCTTCCCCTATTGTCTTTTTAAAGTGTAGAATACAAGTAGGTTCAAAATCAACAGCTAGTTGATTATTGATCATGTTGATACAAGTATTTTTATGATCATGATGATTTTAGGCATTAATTTTCCAAGAGCAAAGATGTTTTTTTAAGGTCCAAAAACTAAATCTAAAAGATTAACAGGTCGCTGATCCTTATGCTTGTTTGTTGGATCAACACTTGTCAGGGGCTCTCTTTAAATCCATCTTTTGCATATATCAAAGCGGAGACACCCCATAACATCAACAGCCCTCATGTATTTAGGCCCTGACCGAATCCAAAATTGAAATTGATATTCATCTCCAAAGCTTAACTTCTAAACACTGCAGTGCAAGCTTTATGCATTTTCACAGTTTACCAGATAAGCGATTTGCTTAAAATTAGCTCCAAAATGGACTTCGAAAAAAGGTATTCATGTAATTTTCACAAACCTATGTTCTGTTAGAAGCATTGTGAATCCATAAGTTTGTACATGGAAAAATTGATTTTTCTGCTTATCAGATTATGCATTGCATTCTACTTCTTCTCAATCACTAGGCGGTTTCAAACCGCCTCGATCACAAGAATCCCCGTTAAATTACGAGAACTTTTTAAGGCTAAAAATACCCGTTAATTATTCCTGCATTCACACCGCCCCGAAACACATCCTTCGGGATAAGTTCCCGAAGTTACGAGCATGCGCAGTGTGGTCTGATAAGCAGGCAAGGCGGGAGATTCAAAATCTCTAGCCCAGCAGCCACCCACGCCACCGCGCCCAACGACACGCTGGGATAAAAGTTCCCGTAATTTGCTTTCACATCGCCAAAATACCTGCGACCTTGGAAAAATCCCCACGAAAGTTCTCGTAATTTCGCCAAGTACCTACTATTTAGCGGGTATTTTCTTTCGGGGAGATTACGCGTAGTTTGCTTTCACATTACCAAAATACCTGGTATTTTCTGATCGGGGTAAATTTCCCGATCAGAGAATACCTGGAACTGGCGAACTTCGAGGCGGTCTGAAACCACCTACTTTCTGCAAGCTTGAATTGATGAAATCTACAGCTTTGGACTTGTCTACCTCTTGGGTCAATCCATGTCAAATCAACCAATGCTTGTCACCCGACCCTCTTCGATTTTCTTTAAACTCGCACCAAATGTTGCCCCAAGTGTCTGACGGAAAAATCTGAAATATTTTGCCCCAAGGTCAAATGGTTGCTAAGATACGGCCTCCCATAGCAACCAATGCGCACTCAAAGAAATTATTTTAAATAAAATTGCCTATTTTTGATTGACTACTGCAGCAAAGTTTGATTGATTACAGTCTTCATTTTAAGTAAATTGGAAGAACTTTTTGGTCTAAACATGCAGAGTATACTGTAGCGCGGACCTGTCAACCGGATTTCGCACACGAGGTCACCGAAAATGGCGTTAAGCATCCGTGTCAATGATTTCAGAAGCATGTTTGGAGGCTCATAAATCCAAAACTAAATTAGCTTAGAACCAAATATTATGCACATTTATGACTTTCATATACTCAACAGAATTACAAAAAATTGACCCAAGAGTGTGTGTCGTTTTCCTGTAGGGCGCCCTCAAAGTTGGATTTTTTTCAAAAGATGCCAAGTTCAAGGTCACGGATCACCTCCCGTCCCATCGAGGAGGGGGACCAATTTCTGTGTTTTGATAGACATTTACCCATATTTTCAAGTGTTACTTGAGAAATTTTGCTACCGGAATGTTTAGGGGCTGATTTGCGCATTCCAAAATGGTCGTAAACACCCTAAATTTGACGTTAATGACACATACATGCTTTTCAACACTTTTCAAATTGTGATAACTCAAAGATGAAATGCCAAAAGACATTGATATCTTCTGTGATGATAGTCTGTAATTGGTATTAAAAGGATATATCTTCAGAAATAGTTTTTATTGTTGGTAATGACCTTGAAAACACACCTAAAATTCAATAAAAACAGTAAATTGGCTAATTTTCCAGAATCATATGGCATTCAAATGGTGTTTACATTGACTTTCAAATGGGTGTCATTTCAATACAAAGGGTGAGCTTAAGCCAAAACTTGAAAGACATGTTCAACTTTTGTTCTACATGTACTTTCAGCAACATAAAATATTTGAACTCAAAACTATATCATTTGACCTTGAAATTATTCCAAATATAGCTAATTATTGCTTCATAAGTAGCATATTCAAATTGTGCGTGTACATTGCACTTTGCAACACATTTCAAAATGGATTTTCTCATAGAGAGAATACCTGATCAGGCTGATATTTGCAGTATTGGTAGTCTGTAATGAGTTCTTGGAGGATCTACAGATTAAGTACCTATTCTTTCATGACAATGACCATGAAAATACAGCTGAAAATCATGAAAATCAATAAATCATACAATTTTCATTAGTAATCAAGTGTTTTTACCCACTTTTCATTGTGTGTTATTCCATCTTAGATTGTGAGCTCATGCTGATAATTGCAAATCATGTTCCACTTTTGGTCTACTTTAAGCTACATTGATTTCATTGATTTATTATATGCATAAAATGTATGGATTTTAGCTATGTTCAAATAAAATGATGAACAGTGTCCAGTGAAATACTTCTACCCACTTTTATTTTTGTTTCTATTCTGACAAAGAATAAAAAGCTGAATCCATAGACATTATCCTAATAAAAATGATCACGGATGGACATTAATTTCATCACGGACGGAAATGTTAACATCTACAAGGAAAGTTTACTTCCCATATTTTTTTCCTACTAATTTATGTTTTAATGATAGATTAATGTTCAGAGTGCAAGACCATTAAAAAAAGTTGGAGTAACTTTGAAAACAATAAAACTAGAGTGAAATGAATTTGAGTGAATTAACTTTGTCCGTCTGTGATCAAATTAATGTCCGTCCGTGATCATTTTTGACTGAGTTTGTGATATGGATAAAATGTATGGATTTTAGCCATGTTCAAATAAAATGATGTTCAGTGTTTAGAGAGATACCTCTAAACCTTTTTATTCTTTATTTCTACTCTGATAAAGAATAACAAAACTTTTCATCTTTTTTTCCATCACGGACGGAAATTTCAAAATGGAAATGTTAACACCAACCCAAAAAAATTAGTTCCCAATATTTTTTTTCTACTATATTATGTCTGATAATAGAGAAATGTTCAGAGTGCAAGAACATCCAAACCAAATTAGCGTAACTTTAAAAACAATAAAACTAGAGTGAATTTAATTTGAGTAGAAATGTCCGTCCGTGATGAGAGGTAGCAGCACCCCCATGAATAAAATGGACTATTCCGGTACTTTCGGCATCATCAATCTTCATGAAACTTAGCTTTTTGAAACCTGAGATATCAAAGATTATTCTAAAAGCAAATTTGATAAAAGTACCTTAAAATTTTTTTTTCACCTCAATGCGAACCCTTAACCGATCATGCTCTTCTACTTATTGAGATATAAATATTGTCAGCCTGGAGCATCCCTCTAAAGCGCAATGAATTACGAGAGCCCAGTGAATGGAAGGGGGGGGGGAAACTGCACAACTCTAAGGGTAAGATACAGAGGCAAAGCAGATGAGAGACCACTGGATTAACTTCTACATTTGCAGAAATCCATACCAGACCATAGAAAATGATTTTTTCCCAAGTGATCAGGTATAAATGTTTAATTCATTTCATAGGTCACTCTACTTACATGTACATGTTAATAGTTTGTATATCCAGTTAATCCAGTTGAGGCAGACAAGACAAGAAAAGAAAACCAGGTTGCTATTTCATGTAGGAAAACACAAGTCTGAACTTGTTAACTTTCAATGAAAATACATGGTTATTGTCACTACATGTGGTTACAGTGTAAAAAAATGTAACGATCTACGGATCCTTGATTTAAACAGTGTACAAAGTCGAGTATACAATACTGCTGATGAACATTTAAAAGTGGGCACGTCGTGGTCTAGTGGTTCTGACTCTCGCCTTTCAAACAGAGGGTCGTGTTTTCCTTCAGCAAGAAATTTATCCACACTGTGCTGCACTCGACCCAGGTGAGGTAAATGGGTATCGGCAGGAAGTAATTCCTCAAAAAGCTGTGCGCACCAGAATCGGTAGACTAGCTAAGCCAGGGTAATATAGGAGCGCCTTGAGCACCTAGCAAGGTGGATACGTGCGCTGTACAAATCCTATATTATTATTATTTATTATTATTATTAATACAAATTTATTCAGATAATCTTCTTGCTATCTATCAATTCAGAAACTTTCTATGCTCATTATCATCATCAGTTCAGATAAATCCTGATTACTATTTAAAGTGTACTTCCTGGAATAGCCTTTCTCTTCATTCATATGGGTCTTAATTCATGTACATCCTCTTGGCAACTAAACCCTATACACCAGTAAATAAAACCTTGACTAGGTTTGATACAGGACTAGTGATGACAGAGATTGTCTGCGTCAAGGAGAATATATCAACTAGGAAAGTATTTATATCTCAAATATGATCTAGGAAATAAAGCACAGGGCTAGGGGAGGGGTATATTGAGTTGTCCTCATCAGAATTGTCACTTCCTTATAATGCAATTTCTACTCCTTTTATCATTTTGAGGGGGCTGGGCCAGTGGTCAGTCTTTCTTTTTATTTCTCAACACCATCCTTCCCCTTTCCTCTTGCATATACTTGTCCGGGGGGGGGGGGGCAGTCAAATACATGTATATTGCTGTATGTTTTTTCCCCAAACGTCTCCGAGGTCATATTTTGGCGACAAATTGTTTAGGGGCCAAATTATGTAAATAAAGCCTGCGAAAAATTGTTCAAGGGGTTATTTAGCAAACACAGAAAAAAACTTGTTTAGGGGGTGTTTTGAAAGAATTTGGCCACACATGTGTACAGCAATACATTTGACTGCCCCCCCCCCCTACCCCCTGGGATACTTGTACCGTAGACCACATAAACTTTATGACAGAGCCTGGAGGCAAAATATTATCCAAAATGCTCTAAAGATTTATTTCATTTGGAAAAAAAATCACAAAAAATCGAGGGTCTCATGTAGACTATAATACAAAGTACATGTACTTGTAGAAAATTTGGGCTGGTGAGCTAAAAAAAAAAAAAAGCATATCCCTAAAAGTTATTTTCTCTGTTATAGATCCTGTCAAAACATCCCCTTTCCCTTTTATTATTATTAACAAGTTTATTATTATTAACTTGTAATAAGAACCTTTATCTTTTATTTTGTTAACTATTTAAATCAATTTTCTCTTTCTTGAAATTAGGCTATCTGCAGGATGGTCCTTTTATAATGCCATGACAACCTTCAAACACTTCCATTTTATTCTTCTTTTTTGTTCCTAATTTTCACACACTTAACAGTTTATCACTCTTTTTAAATTATTATTGTTTTATATAAAAACACTGGCAAAGTTTGTCCAACAATCTCCCCAAAATGATCACATGACACCGTCATACAGGACTGAAAAACAGGAAACCAAATGATAGAATCATTGGCAAAACAAAACTGTTTGAACACTAATCAAAGTTATTCAAGGGCATGGACAAGATTTAAATGAAAACAATTCAATCAAACAAAGAATGCAATAAGGGTGGTTTCATACAGATACGAAATGCTGATTTTCTCTTGATTTCATTAAACTAGTGTATGATAAATGCTATATGCAAAGTCCAATGTGTCGTTTCTCTATTAACTTCAAGCATTAAAGCTTTCAATTTAAGAAACATTATATAGTGCTAAATACAATGTTTCTAAGTGCTGCATACTATTACCATGGCTTTAGCACAGCTACCTGATTGGATGTTCAAGCATTCACGGAATTCCTTCCTTGCATGCAGGTACCCATTTACTACACCTGGGTGGAGAGTGGCAAATGTAGATAAACACCTTGACAAAGGACACGGGTGCCATGGTAGGATTCGATCCCCCGACCTGTACCATTAATGTACCATTCAACATTTTTATGAAAGATCGTTAATGAATCCCCATTCCACTCCCACCCAGTCTAATCCTGAAATTCCCATTTGACTTCAAAAATGAACAGGTATATGCACAAAGGGCTAAATAATTTCTGAAATGATACTTTTGATACTTTGCTAGAGCCCCTTAACCCCCCACCCCCCCTTACACTGCACACTTATAAAACTTTCATTAGAAGAATATTTGAAAAAGTTTCTAGCTGTAGGTAGGCCCTACTTCTGTCTATACTCTAAAAACCCTCAAGCTTTTAATTCTCTTGTCAATTTCCTGCCCTTTACCCTCCCCCCCCCAACTGAGAAAGGGAAAGGATGAAAACCAGTAGGCCTCATTACCCTATTGTTAAGAGATAATTTTCAAATAACATCAACGATTCTGTTGAAAAAAAAATCATCCAAAAAAGTTATATATAAGACCAGATTCATGGACAGTCAGGAACCCATTCTCTATCGGCGGCTGTTGGGTTCAAAACAAGTTTTCTTATGAAGCTTTATTTTGCCAGTGGGAAGTGACTGAAAGTTCATCAGTGAAAATCATGACACCATGCACCTCACTGGATTTGAATTAATGAAACCTTTTTTCTTCTCAATGAAATGATCAAAGATCCTACCCTTCACATATAGTTAAAAATGCCTGTAGCAGGGGTTGAAAATACTCTCAACTCCTAAAACTGAAGAAAAAAAATTAAATTTCCATCCAAATTACAACTGAATCAGAGGTAGAGATGACAAAGTTTTCATGAGGAAATTTATGAATTGAATATTCTACTCTCAGTTTTTTAATATAGGAAAAGAATGTATTTAGAAAAAGTGAAACTTGTCAAAAAACATTCCACTTCAATGACTGGATCTGATCAGGAACAGGAAAAGGGCCCCTGCGATGTTCCTCTGATTGCCATGCATGTATTTTATGTTTGTCTGTTAGGGGGTCATGAACACATACACACTCATAAACCTATTAATGGGACTGAAGAGAAGGAAGGATTCTCCCTAATAATCCTTCTGTTTGGACATCTGCCTGACGCCTGCAAGATATCACCGATGCATCTGAAAACATTCAGGAAATCAACCGTTTCTCTCTCCCTCAAAATAGATTTTTAACAAACTTGTTCCCAGATCTATCGTGCTTGCTCCATAGATCACATAGGCAGCAATGGAGTTTTACAAAGATCATTTTATTGAATTTAAATAGAAATAGACAAAGGATGAATAAGAAACATCTTTCTTAACTTTTGAATAGGTTTGGCTTCTATGCCCAGATTTCAAATTATTATCTTTCTGATAATTAAGTGTTTCTTTAAATTCCATGATTAACACCAATGCTCCAACAAGAAAAAATAGGCCTAATTAAGAAAACATATTACAAATACTACGAGACAATACATTCCAATACATAATGATAATTTACTAATAATGATAAAGAGCATGGGGGAGATCTAGATTCTTGCAGATAATAGCAAGAAAGTAATCTTGGGCTATAAAGCACTTCCAATTGTTAATGAATGGATTTTTTTTTGCTTATTATCATTTGTACATATATCTGTGTCTTTAAACAATTAGGGCTATTACCTACATGTATTTTCATATCATTCAAACTCTTTACAAGAGAAATTATTTCTTGAGCTAACCACAGCTAATTAATGTTTTTCATATGCATTATTCTTCTATATTTGTCATCTTAATCAATTTTGGTATAATTGGCACATACTGCTTTGAGTTTGAATTTTTCATGGAATGTTTTTTAAAGTCATTAAGAAAATTGATTCTTAATTCTAATCTTGATTTTTTGGATGATAAATATTCCCTCAATCTCATAAATTACTATTATTTAGTCTTTCATGGTTCACATCAACAGGTCAGGTGTATATGCATTTGACTTATAGAAAGAACACAGCGTTTACATTGTGTGTTCAGTGTCCACATATAATCATTTGAAGATGTGCTCCACACTGACAAAATGCTCAAATCTAAAAGAGTGTAAAGATTTTTCACACTGTGGACACCTCGACACCGTGTCACATAGTGGATTATGTAAAGATTTCCTTGAATTCCTTCAGTGTTACATCTGAGCATATCAATACTATGAAGATAATATCACACTGTAAACACCTCCACAGTGTGTTTACATAATGGATTATGTTGTGTGGTTCCACACTGTGAACATACTTTTTACACAAGGGTGATATCAACATGTTAGCTTCTGATGACTATTATCCATAGGCCTATTTCAAATGGACAAGAAGGGATAGAACAATGTAAACTGCCTATTTGGCATCAGAGTGACAAATCTTTGATACATGAAAATTGCAGGGTGTCACGATTCATTTACTTGAATTTCCCCCTCATTATGAGTCACATTCATTAAATCTCGATACAATGGAAAAAGTTTATCCCCACTGTGATTCAACACCTTTCACCTATTTTTCTATCAACCCATCCCCTCCTTAGTCTGCAGTGAATTACAAGTAATTTCAGTAAAAAAACAATACATGTAAAACTAATTAGTACCACCATAACCAGTTATTCAATGGATGTTGTTTTGATATGCAACAAAATGAATGGAATTGAAGAATTGAATGGATATGAAATAAAAGAATTGAACTGAATTTGAAAAATATAGCAGTCTGACTGACTACCGTGCTTTCGACTTTCGGGCTAATCAATATTCTCTGATTTTTCCCCCATTTGAAGCATTTTCCCCTGATTTGAAGTATTTTTTTATCATACTCCCTGATTTTTCCCTGACTGGAAAAATGTAAAATAATTTTCCATGATGCCACATTAATGCCAGGGCTGGGAACCCTGTCCTACAGAAGCATTTGGACCACTTGATTTGATTTCATTCTTTTAGTTCTAATATGTTCTCATCATTATTTAGGCCTTGTTGCTCTTGACTAGGCCAGGTCTAAAAGACTCTAGGCCTATTCTAACTAAGTGAGGTCTACATTTTTTTTCAATAACTGTCTCTAGACTTGTCTTGTTAATTTTAATTCTGTTCATTTTTTTTCACAAAATTCAGGATCACTTTTATTTATACAAAACTTAAATTATTGACACATACTAGATAAACAGAAATATGTACCCTCAATCCTCTTTCAGACTAGTCCAAAAGCTTCAGTCTCTGTATTTTGGTTGTTCCGCTGAACTATGTTGGCTCCACTCACCAATACATAGACTGAAGAGCTTGGAGGCCCATACGTACAGCCCACGTATAAGTGAACTAACGTTTTATAGGTCGCGATTTAAAACTGTTTTTAAGCGAAATTTACAGTTTCATGGTTTCCATTATCGGGGAAATATAATTGCGTACCTTGGACCGGAGTTATTGATAAAAATCCTCTGGATGATGGAGAAATCTTTCATCTAAGACATTTTCACCTGAACTGACAGTTTTCTTGCAAGTTGCCATCTTGAATGACGACATTATCGTTATTACCTTTTTAATGTCTCGATATATCGAATGTCGTCTGCTACCTGTAATTGTAGCAGTTTAGCTCGCATGCGGAGCAGATCGCATAATAATTGATATCGAAAGCAATATCGATATCACATTCGTAAATTGTTGACGCCCTCTCCGTTCTTTTGTAAATATTTCAAAGTTTGGCTGCCATTTTTGATCAATTTTCCTGCGTCCAACCCAAGTAAACTTTGGTAAAGTATAATTTTCATAACTTTTCATCTATATCGTTGAAAGAATTTTAATAATGAAATATCAAGTATTGAATGTTTATAGTTTATAAATCCTTAGAGTTTAAATTCGATGTGTAAAATTACATCAAACTGTGGAGTTTTTTGGACTGTGGATTGACAAAAGGGAGGGCGTGATAACACATGCGAGCTCACACGAACACTCTACCGTCGGTAAATGGGGATTACAGTAAAATGTCAGAATAAATCCCCAGAAACGACGTTTATTCCTGTCTACTTTCAGACAAGATCTACTTTCATATTTTACAGGACTACTACTGTAGCCTGCTGCAGTACAGCAGTCCAAGGCCGGACCAAGCAACTTCTATTGTACTGACTCATACTTGCATGTATTTGAAGTCATATAGGCCTAGACCTAGGCCCCTGCCCTAGGCCTAGGTCTAGATCTATATCTCTAAGTTAGAATCTGCATCTAGATCTAGAGCTATTTTTATAGATCTAAATTTAAGTTTAGTCTATTGAAGTGTAACTCATTTACACTTACTTTGGCTAATTCAAATCGTCAACTCCTTATTCTTGAATAATTTTCTGCAACTATCCTTCCCACTATCCTTTCCGAGAGACCGAGGAAGATGAGTTCTATTTCGGGTGCGTGTGTCAGCTGCGACGACCGGTCGGAATATAGAGCCCAGTGCAGTGCAGCACGAGTCCGACGGCTGCTGTCCCAAGTCTCGCTGAGTAGCTGGGCGCGAGCGGCGGAGATTAATTTTGATGATGATGCACGTGGAGCTCCCAAAACAATGAAAACAATCAGTCTAAAGATGGCGCTAGAGCACAAATCACATAACTCTGACAAATCACAAGCAAATCAGACAAAAGTCAACGAAAGCTCTAATTTGTAGTTGGCCCGAATTCACGATTTTTTTAATCACCTCTTTATTGATAAATCATGTAAAATATATACAGGTAAAAAGAAATAAGCTTTACATCCACTTAAAAAAATATGAAATTCGAGGTGTAACCCTGATATCTATGCGCTTATACAGCTCGATATTTTGTCTTCGATATTTTTTTAGCCTTTTTAACCCCCGGGGGGGGCACTTACATTGACGAGTGGATACCATGCGCGACCCAAAAAACACGTAAAAAGGATGTCCTTTTCACGATAGGGCACGTTACGTACAACCTGATATTGTGTGTCAAAAACGCAAAAATAATGAAAAAAGGGTATTTATTTCGCTAGGACAATTACGTGTTTAGGGTCGAATTTGCGGGGATGATAAACGATGAAACATTCCTGTACTTGTTTAGGGGCGTATTTCAGGGAATATTTGCCCATGAGTATCGTTTTGTTTCCAATACGTGTTAAGGGTATGGTTTCACACGCCAATACTAGTTAAGGAGTGCATTTTCAGAATATGGAAATTACGTGTTTGGGTGCAGCTTTTCGAGACCCCGGCCATGGTCGCAGACACTCAGTATATAATGCATAGTGGGTATGTGCCGCGGAGGGGACCCCCATTTTTACACTCAAATTTCCGTTCCAAGGCATAGCATTTTTGCCTTGTTGAGAAAAAGAACACAGAAAGCCGCTCCAAGGCATAGCATTTTCTTCTTACCGAGAAAAAAGAAGAGAGAAATCCGCTCCAAAGCTTCGCATATTTTTCGTTACGCCGCTCCGATCGCGTTGAATGAGCTGCAATTTTGGTGAAAAGCGGCCGCAGAGCTCCCCGCCGGCGCGTTTCCGTTTTACACCCTGGCGAAGGCATTTTCCGGAAAAGTAGCCAAAAAGCGACTAGTGAAGAGTCTACACACGTCGCTGGTTGCATGCAGCATGCGACACAGGCGAGTCCACCACCACATGCAATTTGCACAGTTACTGAGAGCACAGAGCTCCTCGGCACTTCATGTACAGAGAGAGCGGCAGTCAGGAATGAAATCCGAACATGCTTTTGCAGTCGCGTTGTTTATGATAGTTTTTTTCTAAAAATAAATTATTAACTAAATGAATAGAATGACAGACAAAATCAAAATAAACAGATACTTATAATGGAAAGACAAACTGGAGTTTGATGGATTGATACACTTAGAAGCTGCCGAAAGATAGATATAGAAGACTGATAAATAGATAGAGACAAGATAGACAGATAGATAGATAGATAGATAGATAGAAAGAGAGAGAGAGAGGTGGATAGATAGATAGAAAGAGAGAGAAAGAGGGAGAGATGGATGGATAGATAAATAAATAGAGAGAGGGGGAGAGATAGAGAGGTCGATATATAGAGGGAGAGGGGGAGAGAGAGAAAGAAGGATAGATATATAGATAGATGAGAGAGAGAGAGATGTTGTAGATAGAAATATGGACGGACAAAGAGAAAGAGAGAAAAAAGACAGACAGATGCTGGAGGAGAGAGATAGAGAATTTGAGAGACTTATAGATAGATGTTAGATAGATAGAAAGATAAAGAATAGAACATAACATTTTAATAAACGGAACATGTTTCGAGGTGTCGCACCTCATCCTCAGCCTGAAAATTATTAACAATGTCTTCAATGTCTTCCCAAGATTTGTGAGAGTTCATCTGCCCAATGTTAACCAACAGGATGTGTACGCGATCCATAAGAGACTTCTTCGCAGTGCTATTACAAAACGGAAACGAGAAAAGAACAGATTGGAACGGGAAAAAAAAGGAAAAAGAGAAACATTTACGGAACACTTTGACTGGTTTTGACTGGCAAATTCTTCGGCGAGCTGTTACAAGAAATGTCACGAAATGCGAGGCTACAGTCATTGAAGGGCACACTAAGAAACTACAGAATTTAACTAGAAACACAATACTTCCATTCACACCGGACGACACAGTTTTGAATCTATCCAGCACCAATCTACGGGATGAAGAACTTAATCTACTGAAAAATGGATTGTTCTTTTCAATCAAACCCCCTAAGTCTTGGATCAGCAAAGCAGATGTCTTCACATCTTTTGAGCTAATTCAACGAGCTTTTCATGATAAGTTGATTGACCGCAAAGATGACCACAGAGTGAAAGCAGAATTATCATATCTAGCTAATGAATATGTAAGCAGCTATCAACCTTCACACAGTGATTTACATAATTTCAGGATACTTAAGAAACTAAGGAGCAATAAACAGATTGTTATTCTCAAACCTGACAAAGGGAACGGTGTTGTTATCTTAGATAGGAGCGTATATAATAATGCTATATCTTTATTACTTGGTGACAAAAGTAAATTCAACAAACTTAATAAAGATCCCACCTTGACAAGGGAACGTTCTCTTCAACGATTCCTATGCAAACTTAAGAAAAAGGGGGCATTTGATGGTTCTACTTACAACAATATATACCCAGGAGGTTCAAAACCAGCAAGAATATACGGGCTACCGAAAACACATAAAATCAACAATAACAAAGATGTACCACCTTTTCGGCCTATAGTATCATCTATTGGGACGTACAATTATAATTTGGCTAAGTATTTGGGATCACTCCTCACACCTCATATACCTGATGAATTCTGTACACAAGATTCATTTTCTTTTATAGAGGAGCTTAAAACCAAGAACCTACAAGGAAAGTTTTTAGTGTCATTTGATGTCACTAGTTTATTCACAAATATTCCTTTAGATGAGACTATTGAACTTGCTGCTGATACTATTCTGAAGTATAACAATGATGTATGTTTTAGTAAAGATGAACTGATTGAATTGTTCAAATATGCTACCAAACAGACCCATTTCCTATTCAATGGTGAAATGTATGACCAGGTTGATGGAGTTGCTATGGGCTCTCCTCTTGCCCCTACACTGGCAAACCTATTTATGGGTCATCATGAAAAGAAATGGTTGGAAGAGTTTGAAGGACCCAATGTTCCATTCTATCGTAGATATGTAGACGATGTGTTTTGTATTTTTAACAATGAAGATGAGGTTCAAACCTTTCATGACTATTTGAACTCCAGGCATCCCAATATAAATTTCACTGTTGAAAAGGAAGAACGTGGACAGTTGCCCTTTTTAGATATTTTAATCAACAATAGCACAGATGTTTATACTACTTCAGTTTTTCATAAGAAGAATTACACTGGGTTGTATACAAATTTTCTTAGCTTCACTTGTTACAAATACAAAACTGGATTGATTAGAACATTGATAGATAGGGCTTACAAAATTTGCAGTCACTCTCATCTCTTTGATACTTGTATCGAGAATTTGAAAGAAGTGTTGAGCAGAAACATGTACCCAGGTTGGTTAATCGAAAGGTCATTGAACCAATACATTCAAAACATCCAAAACCCAAACAATGGTCAGGATAAAAAGACTACAAGATTTTTTAAGTTACCATACATTGGTAAAGCATCAAAGGAACTTGAAAAGAGAATCAACATTATGGTTAAACAATATTGCCAAGATCTTCATATTACTCTTTCTTTCTCATCTTTCAAGCTCAGTTCTTTACTTTCTGTGAAAGACTCCATTCCCCAGGAGCTCCGTGCTCGTGTCATATTATACAGATATTGACTAATGGGGTGTGTAATATAACCATTCTTTGGACCGCCGGATTTGTATTTTCCCGAGGGGTTATATTTTCCCGAAGCGCGCAGCGCTGACGGAAAATATGATCACGAGGGAAAATATTAATCCTTTAGGTGGTCCAAAGAATGTTTTTTTACACATCCCATCAGTCAATATCTGTTATATTAGATAGCCTCTAATAATGAAGATAAAGTTAGGCCTAACGATGCGTGCAGCATGTTTATGATATTCAAAGTGATTGATTGAACTGGTATAGATCTAACATTAGATCTTGATCTATATATATCTAAGTAACGTTAGTCTAACGCAGTGAATGACCCTTTTATATTCAAATCAACTTTGTTTAGGCCTAGCCATAGATCTAAATCTAAGTTCGAGCCCAGTCCAGGTCCAAGGCAGGCCGATAATGCATGGTAACATCTAATCCACAAGAGGGCGCCATACACGTAAAAAATATATTCATGGACCGGTTAGTCAATATATTCATCGAAGGTGGACCGGCTGGGAAAATACATGGATTTCGATCATATCACGTGACGCGCAATTGACCAATCGCGCTTGGCTCTCTGTCTTGGCTATCTAATATATCAATTTACATGTGCGAGATGTAAAGCTCGCTATATTGGTCAAACCAAGCGTCATTATAAGACACGAGTACAGGAGCATCTGGGGAAGGACAAAAACTCCCATGTCTGGAGACACTTGCAATCGTCACCCCAGTGCTTGTTAGAATGCAATACCCACTGTTTCAAGATTCTCGATACTGCTCAAACAGATTTTCAACTAAAAATAAAAGAAGGGCTTTTCATCAAATGGAAACAACCTCAACTAAACCAACAGGTGTACAATTACCAAATAATGTTATCCATTTAATTTAAACCCACCCCTATCTGATAAATCCATAGACTTTGTAACTTTTTACTTCATTCCATTCAACAATTGCATTCCTTGTAATCCTGTGTAACTACATTCTTGAAATTTTTACTTGACATCTCAACTGTATAAATACCAATGACTCTGTTAATAATTTTCAGGCTGAGGATGAGGTGCGACACCTCGAAACATGTTCCGTTTATTAAAATGTTATGTTCTATTCTTTATTTTTGTCTTCAATTTAGTATCGTGTCGTTCTTTTGGAAGATAGAAAGATAAAGAATGAGAGAGACAGAGAAGATAGACAAATTAACAGATAGATAGATAGATAGATATATAGATAGAGAGAAATAGAGAAAGACAGACAGATGGATAGATAGAGATAGATGACTAAGAGATAGATAGATGTTAGATAGATAAAGAGGGAGAGAGACAAAGAATATTAACAGAAAGATAAGTTTAAAAAATAGATAGATAAATAGATAGAGAGAATAAGAGAAAGACAGACAGATGGATAGATAGATAGATAGAGAGAGATATTAAATAGATAATTAAAGAATGAGAGAGACAGAGAAGATTATTAACAAATTAACAGATAGATAGATACTCTAGTTAAAAAATAGATAAATAGATAGAGAGAAATAGAGAAAGACAGACAGATGGATAGAGAGATAGATAGAGAATTTGAGAGATAGATAGATGTCAGATAGATCAAGAATGAGAGAGAAGAGCGACAAATTAATATGTAGTTACATAGGTAGGTAGAGAGAGAAAAATAGAGAAAGACAGATGGATGGATAGATAGAGAGGGAGAGAGAATTTGAGATAGGTAGATGTTAGATAAAGAATGAGAGAGACAGAGAAGATTATTAGATAGATAGATACTGCAGTTACATAGATAGAGATAGAATTTGAGAGATAGATATATAGACAGATAGAGAGAAAGACAGACATCAGCAAATCGGCAAGGCAAATGATCAAGGCAAACATAGTCGAACCTGGAAAGTATAAGCTCAGCTGCATTTACGGTATGTTCTGCGGATAACTTCGGTGCGGACTTTGGATAGCGCGCCTATGTAAACAAACGTAGACGTAGACTCTTCACTAGTCGCTTTATGGCTACTTTTCCGGAAAATGCCTTCGCCAGGGTGTAAAACGGAAACGCGCTCCCCGGCGGAGGCCGCGCTAGCTGCATCATGCACGCATGACCGTTCCGTAGGGAGGCATACGCGCTCACACGCTGGCGATCCGTTCCAAGGACCCCCGTTTTCACAAACATTTGTCGTTCCGAAGTCCGTTCCGAGGACCCTCCTTTTTACAATAAGCCCGCTCCAAGGCCCCTGTTTTTTGTCTCGCCCGCGGCACACCCCCACCACTTTTTTGGTCGAGTGCCCCCCCCCGGGCCCCGGCCATGGTCGCGCATGGTATCCTCTCGTGAATGGAAGTGCCCCCCCCCCCGGGTTTTAACCCATACATGTACAGCAATTAGCAACTGTTCAAAGCTATGATGTTAGTGTGTTTGCCTTGTATTATTTTATTGTTTTGTTTGTTAAGCTTTATCGCCTTTTGTTTCAATAACTCTGATCTGTTTCGATAAGTTGTCAATATTGTAATTTTACCTCGATTATGATTTAATGAAACATACAAATATAAAAAATATAAATATATCGGTAAACAAAGGTAACAAACATTAAACCCAGGCCCGGATTTTACCCAACAGGGAACAATAACAGATGTGAACGTGAATCATGAACATACAAAAACATAAGCAAACATTTAGACCTATATATAACAAAGATATGAATGAAGTGCGTACTGTGAAAAGAAAACTATTGGGAGCAATGCACACTTTTATTTTATACATTTTATACAAGCCAAATAAACTCCAGTACGTTTTCAAAGAGCAATGGTCATTATTAATCTAAACATACATTCGACTGATATAAAGGAAAGGGCAGTGTTTTCCGACAGATCCAAACAAATTTCCCCAAACTGAATCCCAAGTTTTCCGAAATTCATAGACATTTCCTGGAATTTTCAAGTTTGATTAAAAAAAAAAGAAATTAGGGCAATAATACAGTGCGCCTTAATTTGGTCCAAGTTGTTTTTTACCCCCTCTAGGAACAAAATAATGAAATTCGAGCACGGAGCGCGAGCGGAAATTTTGAGCTACATAAATATGTAGGCAAACAATTCTTTAAAATATATTATATTAAAAGTTGCTACGTTTAATTGTTGATTATCTTAAACGTTGCTACGTTTAATTGTTGTTTTCAGATTTCCTTAACTTTCCTGGATTTTCATCATTTCCCGAACCTTTCCTGGAAAAAGTCAAAATTTGTAATTTCATGTAAATATACGTGTATTGCTCTTACCCAAGTGTGCTCCCCGCCCCTTTTGAAAGTGAAAGCCTTTTTTTTTGCTCGTCCAATTTTCATCGGGAAAATGTGCCCCCCCCCCTTTGAAAATCCTTAATCCGCCCCTGAGGATGAATGACAAAAAGAGAAAGAAATAGTTATGAAGAAAAAGGGAGAGCGTGGGTCAGAAGGGGGATAGGGGAAGAAAGAGACTGAAAAGCGAGGAGATAAAGGGAGAGGAAGAGAGAAAGAAGACAAGAGAGAGAGAGGGAGGGAGAGAAAGAAGGAGGGAGCCATGGCAAGAATGAGAACATGGCAAAGATTGTAGTGTGTACAGATTCTCACACATGTTAATCTAAGATTCTGTTTATTGGTCAATGTATGCACACAAATAAATTTGGTTTCTAATAGCTTTGACAATAAGTATATACAAAAATGAAAAGTAAAATATAATTACCATAACTGTATTGAAAAATTTACATATACAAATGCGATAAATCATTCATTTTCTGCAATTACTTTAATTTCCCTAAAAATTCATAATGCATGTGGATGATGATAAAAAGTTCAGTATATTGCTATAACCCCCCCCCCCCTCATTCTAGTATATGCGGAGTATGTAGAAGAAGTAATATACATAATCTAACACTTGTACATGACTATGGTAAGATCCTTAAATCCTTGAATCTAAGATCCTTAAATCTAAGATTATGTTATATAATCTTGCAGTATTTTCGACCTTGTTATGATGTATTTATCATAATTATGTACAATTCTTGTGGAACGGAAATCAATAAATCAAATCAAAGATAATACAGTAAAATTTCCTCATGGTAACATATAATAAAAGCAATCAAACTTCAAGACGAGTTATTACTATTTGGTTCTTATTTGGAAAAAAAAATTATGTTCACCCACCGACAGAATTATTGTGGTTGCCGACGACTCAAATATATTTTTTTCCCATAAGGACCCCCAAACATTTACTTGACACACTCAATAAAGAATTAAAACTAGTCTCAGAGTGGATCAAAGCCAACAAATAATCGCTTAATCTCACTAAAACAAATTACATGCTCTTCGGCAATATGATGAACTCCTAGGTAACATTACTTTTGATAATATTAATATTCAAAGAGTATTAAGTACGAAATTTCTATAGGAGTAACTATCGACGACAGACTGTCATGGAAAGAACATATAGATAACACATGTAAAATAATTTCAAGGAATATTGGAATTATAAATAAAGTTAAATTCTATTTCCCGACTCGTATATTATTAAACTAGTACTCTACGCTGATACTCCCGCATTTGAACTTTTGTATTATTGCATGGGGGAGTTGTGCTGATTTTCATTTGAATAGACTTTTACTACTTCAGAAAAAAGCTTTGCGCGTAGTTGCCATTCTCATTATCGGGCACATACGAATGTTCTTTTTAAAACTCATGGAATTCTTAAGATACATGATCTTTACCATTATAATCTTGGATCTTTTATGTTTAACCTTAGTAAAGATGACAGACGTATTTTATTCTATGTTCACACGAAATATCAATGTACATCACTACCCTACAAGATCTGCTGGACTTTTCCATTTACCTAGAACGAGGACATTATTAACAAACAAACTGTTCATATCTTCTGGTATCAAACTTTGGAATTCACTTCCGCAAACTTTACGAAATAAGCCAACTATTCATAGCTTCAATAGAGCACTTAAAAAAACATCTGACCAATAACTATAACACTCACATCATTCATCATACTTAGGATATCTTATGGATCTTCTGTCCCCCCCCTTATTTCGCTTCTTTTCCTGTCTCCTTTCATTCGCTCTACCTGTGCAGATTTTTTTTTTGTTCTTTTTTCTTTTACTCGTTTTTGTCCTTTGTTTTGTTGTTGTTGTTGTTGTCTTTTTTTATTTGTCTGTTCTTGTAATATTTCGTCCGTCTTGTTTTGGTATAACTTTTTGTCATGTCTTGTTCTTGTACCGTTCTGTCACGTCCTGTTTTCGTAACGTTTTTGTCTTGTGTGTCCTTTTCACTTTTCTTCATATCTTGTAATATAATCCAGCCTTGTGTATCTTTTACTTGGGAGAATATGTAAAAAATATATATTTAACAAGGATTTACATAATTTTTTTACAAGAAAGATATGATGACTTGTATATTATATATATTTTGAACTTCAACAAGAACGTTATGATTTGTATATTATATATTGTTTGTTTTTGCATTAATATGTCTTATTTATTGAAGGAAACCTTCGATAACAAGCTTTGCTTTCCAGAAGGTTCCTTTTTCATTTCAAAATATTATATTATATTTTGCTTTACTTTGCAACTTTGTTATAATTTTGGAATGAATAAATTCGTTATCAATCAATCGTTATCAATCAATCAATCAATCAATCAATCAATCAAAATAAAGAATTATCATCTCTTCTACTATAGCATATTGATTCAGTGTAAAATTCAAGATTGTGCTGATATTTATGGATTTCACAGGCAGTTTGGCTCAACACATTCTTTTGTAATGTATTAATTGAAGATTTTTACAATGAGGGGGTTCTTCATCAATCACAGTAGGTAATATCAACTGCACATAAGGTTTGGTCCGCTCCCAATGTCGTGTAGGGCCTTGATGATTAAAAGGGGAGAACGCCCTCTTTTGACTAATTACATATAGCAAATAGCAACGGATGACGCTTTCCGTTACAGTTAGAAATTTGATGGAAGATGATATTCTGTAAAGTTTTACCTATTCATAACATACGTAAGTATCTTTTTTAAATAACTAAATATCTGAGCATGATATTCATTTTGTTATCATTTAGATGAGGTGAAATCTTAAATCCATCACCATTTGCGCATTTGCAAAGTTGCTGGGCCTGTGGCGTTAGGCGAGTGTACAATGTATATGCCCGACGCATTCTATTCAGTGTATTGTTTACCATATCAGTTGATCACTTTTGCTTGCGTGACTCATTGCAGGGCGGGGCACATGAACGTTGGTGACTCATCATCATCATCTGGTGTACGGGAGTGAGGTAAACCTGTAGATCTCCCGGTCGTCAACGAAGTCATAACGGATAAAATTGCAAAAAACTGATACGTGATGCGTGTGTGCGTGGATGTCGTCATGGTACATACATATTACATGTAGAACTGTTTGCTTTGCCAAAATTTGTCCAAGCCATTTTTGAAAGCAACAATATTACGTGCAGAGATAAGTGATTCAGGCAAGGCATTCCATGAAGTAATAATACGTATGCTGAAGTAGCTACTTCTAACATTGAGTTTCCGATGTGTGCTAAAAAGCTTCAAAGAGTGACCACGAGTTGTACCATAGAGAGATCTTTCGAAAAAGTAATCTGGAGCAAGTCTGTCTAAGCCATTAAGTATCTTGTAAACTTGAATCATATCGGCCCTTTCACGTCGGTAGTGAAGAGAGAAGAGTTGAAGTTTTTTCAACCTTTCAGTGTAGGTTAAAAAAGACATACCAGGAACCATTTTTGTAGCTCTCCTCTGCACTGCCTCAATTTTACGGTCATCAGTTACAAAGCGTGGATTCCAAGACACAGTACAATATTCGAGATGCGGACGGACAAGGGTTTTATACAAAGGTATGAAGATATCCGGAGTTGTATTTACAAAGGCTCGTTTAATGATCCCTAGCATCTGGTTAGCCTTCTGTACCATTGCTGCTATGTGCTTATGGAAAGTAAGATTGTTATCAACAATGACACCGAGGTCTTTTTCAGAGTCCACATTCTCAAGATGTCTGTTTTCCATCACATAGGTGTGTTTAGGATTATTGTAGCCAAGATGTAGGGTCTTGCATTTTTGAGAGTTTAAAGGAAGCTGCCAAAGTGAAGACCACGTAGAAATGTTATTTAAATCCTCTTGTAATTCATGGCAAGAATTTTGGCAGTTGATGGATGTATAAACTTTAACATCATCTGCATACATCTGAGTTCTACAGGAAGTAATACATGTATCAGGCAAGTCATTTACAAACAGAACAAAAAGGGTCGGACCGAGTACGCTGCCCTGCGGAATTCCGCTGATGACAGTAGACCAGTCTGAATAACATCCATCGATTGAAACTCTCTGGACTCTATGCGTTAAAAAATCTTGAATCCAAGAAAGAAGTGGGCCATCGATACCATATGAAGCAATCTTATTCAACAGTCTAACATGTGGCACAGAATCAAAAGCTTTTTTGAAGTCTAAATACACTACATCAACTGGATCTCCATTGTCCAAATACTGAGTCCAATCCTCGAGCTGTGTTAACAGTTGAGTTAAGCATGACCTCCCTGGAACAAATCCATGTTGTGCATCAGTGAATAAATAATGATCACTCATATGATTAACAATGGTATCACGTATAATAGACTCGAAAACTTTAACCACTACTGATGTCAAACTAATAGGGCGGTAATTTCCAGGGTCCTTTCTGCTGCCCTTTTTGTGTATTGCTGTAACATTAGCTGATTTCCAGTCAGAAGGAAGCACAGATTCATCAAAGGACATATTAAATATCAATGACAGAGGTGTGCACAGTTCACTGGCTAGTTCCTTCAAAATACGAGGGTGAATGTTGTCAGGACCAGCGGATTTGGTAACATTCAAAGCAATAAGCTTCTTGCGAACGATATCTGGTGTAATCAGTACATGATCCAAAATAATATCATCATTCAGGCGATTTGGAATACATGGTAATTCAGACAAATCCTCTTCGATGAAAACTGAACTGAATTGTTCGTTAAGTATATCAGCTTTTGATCCGTCGGTCCGAGTGAGGTTTGACACCTTGGATCTCGTTTTGGTTTTACTGTTAACATATTTCCAAAATACTTTCGGATTCACCTTTGATTGAGATGCAACATGTTGTTCAAAATTACTACAGAGTTGCCTGGTCATGGACCTTAAATTGTCTCGTACGCGCATATAAGGAATGTAGTCCCAAACACTATTAGAAGTCTGGTATTTCTTCCATAGTCTGTGTTTCTTTTTTGACATAGAAACCGCCTTATGAGTAATATACAAGTGTCTTTTCCTATGTCTTTTACCTGATCTTTTAGGAATATGTCTCTTGACAGATGCATGCAGCATATCTGAAAATAGCTTCCAAGACTCATTACATGACAGGTCAGCATCGAAGGGGGACAGCCTAATATCACATTGACATTTAAGTACAAGTCCACCAAACAGAAGGTTTATTTGAATAAAAAAGAGAAAAATCCAACAAACTTAATCATTGATGCAAATGCTGAAAATTTCATAAAGATCGGATGTACTAAAATAAAATTATGACAATTTTAAGTTGTAAACTTCTGCCACTCGTTCTGCTTTAATTTTCACAAATTCCAAACTGAGTCTGTATGCAAACTGATGACATCACTCACTATTTCCTTTGTATTTTGTTATATGAAAAAAATTTCTCATTGTCTTGTCAAAGTTTTATTTCTCCCTGAAGGCTGAACATGTATTTAAATTAGTCACCTCTCTCTTCTTGTGTGTGTCGGTGTGTGTGCGCTTGTTGTTGTGTACGAGTTGAAAGAAGTCACCAGTGCTGACGAAATAAACCATAGTGGGTGGACTGGTGACTTAAACCAGGATATTGCCGAAATTACCACCATTTTCCCAAAAAATTTATGGTTCAGTCATGCTGGTCCCGTATTGACAAATCTGTAAAAAATGAAATTTTGTATGAACTACATGTAAACAATAAAAAACAAAAGAAATAGTGAGCGAAGGACATTGCATCCCACGAATGCTTTATGGAGGCAAAGTTTTGAAACTTACAAAGGCAATGTTCCAGAAGCTAGATGTCAGTCTCATCTATTAAAGAGAATCATTGGTGTCCCATTGACTGCACCAGATGAGATAGTCTTCTTGTTGACTGGCCTCATCCCTATTTCTCGTCAAATAGAGTTAAACAGACTCCTACTAGGACATGTAATCAACCTGAGCCCTGGACGTTTTGAACTCAAGACCTTTCTTCATGCCTTTGCCCTCCTCACTCCTATAAGAGCTTTGAAGGATTTACTAAGTATACCAACTGCCTGACTTGAACTCGCTTCTTGAATCGACTCCTTCATACCAGCAATGGAAGCAGGTTGTCAAAAGTAAAGTTCATGCAGCTGTGAGAGAGCAAGTGGTCGGAGGTATATCCCAGAAATCTTCCCTGAAGTTCTGAATGGGAAAATCAGAAATCAATGCAGAGGTACTCTTTCCTCCCGGTCCTGTCCAGGATGGCTTGAGACAAGCGTTAATATATAGAGCACAACTTCTTTCTGGGACATATCTAGTAAAGGCAAGAAGATGTAAGATCGGAAAGAGCACAAATTCCCTCTGTCCTCTTTGTAAGCTTGAAGATGAGACAACCGATCATTTCATAGCATCTTGCATCTTTCTGAAGCATATTAGAGATGATTTCATGTACTCAAAATCAAGGAGATATTACAGGATCATCGATGGTATCTGGAGCATTTTTCTGACAAACCAGCTGTAAACTACAATTTCAATTTCACCCAAGATGTTCTTATTGCCTTTGACTCAAGGCTCCCCCTGGATATCAATGCCAAGCTATTAAAAGCGACCTTGATATATATCACAAAAATCCATAATAGCCGTTCCAGTGCTCTCCTGGCCTGATGAGTCACTATCATTCAGTCTTCAAGATACATGTACGTCACATGCGGGTTGGACCCGACGACCTCCGAACCAAGCGAAGGGATGAGAACAGAGAGAGAGAGAGAGAGAGAGACATTGACTTTCTCATTTGCATATCACTGAGTTTTGCATAGTCTATAACTCTTGTGAAAAATAAGCGAAATATGTTGTAACTTATGTTCAATTTTGATGAAATTTTTAGCAGCGTGGCAGTCTGTGAGAATGGGAATTCGCATTCTCACAGACTGATGCGCTGCTGATACCCCATCTATGGCGATTCTGCGCTTGTCTGAAGAAGCCTGCAAAGACAGTAGGTAAAACTGAAAGCTCACAAAGTAAAAGAAAATATTTTGGAAAGATAAAAATTTGTTCTATTAAACAGTTTTAATCTAGTAAGTCATCTAATGAAATGGGAGCGGGGGAGTTGGCAATAGTTAGAATAGACTGTAAAACTTATATAAAAATATTTTCTCTTGAAGGGACGCCTTGTTTGGAATCTTCTTTAATGTCGCTCATATTGACTGGCCTTTGATTTACCTCAGTTCGAATAATATGAATTGTTGCACTAGTACAGTGAATTAGTGTTAGTCTGTGTGATGTAAGAAAAAGATCAGCATCTTGATTGCAGTCATTCTTTCCATGAATTTTATGTAGGAAAAGAAAAAATACAAGGCTTCATTCTAGAAGTTTAGTGATAACAGCCCAGCACACTGATACAAATTATTTAGTAAGATGGAGAGAGCATCAGTAATAGACCTGGAAAATCGACTGCATAAGTAATTGCATTTTCCCAGTAGATCCGGTAATTAGGTAATAAGGTAATTAATGAGAACGAAATGAATCATATGATATTGAAGATTGTAAGTTTAATTTTGCATCATTTTGCAGCCTATTGAACAGAAAGAACATTATTTATACACATACATTTTGTAGAACAACAGTTTTTATTACAATTGTTGTGAGAATTGCATCAATTCATTGTTTGAAAGGAAAGTTTTTTTTTCCTGATGTCATGAAGGTGAGTTGATATTAACTCATGGGTTAAATCATGTAATTTTACACAATGGTACATGTATTGCATAGTTTTTCTTCGTATCAACTGGATCCTGCAGTTCTCCAGGACTGGAGGAAATCAACAGAAGAAGAAGGTAATACCAGTGTTAAATGATGCAATTCACAAAAGTGGGTTAACTCAGTCATCAGGGTGCTTTATTTAACACAACACGTTTGGAGGCGCAATAGCTCGGTCAGTAGAGGGGTGGTTTCAGATTCCATTGACCCGGGTTTGATTCCCACTTGGTGCGCTAGTGCCCTTTGGTAAGGCATTACATGTAATCCTTATTACCAGGTCCCTCGGAGAGGATCTTAAGCCGTTGGTCCTCTGGTTGCTTGCTTACAAGCATTCATACTTTCTTAGCAATTAGGTAAAAAATCACCACCACCAACACAAATTGTCAATTTAGCAACAGGGTGAAACAAAAATGTGTTGTGAAATATGAATTCACAGCGTAAATTTTACAATATTTAGCCCAAGGGTGGAAGATACATGTTCATGCTATCCACCTTTGTGAATTCAGATAATTTTGAAAAATATAATATAGGTACATGTATTTGACTGTGCATGTATATCTCGGTTATAAAAAATAATTTGCTTTATTTCTCTTTGCCCAGGTCTGGGAATTATCAAACTCTTTGATATGAAGTAGTGGCTGACATTCCAGAATAACAATGGCAACAGCACGCATCGCAATAAACAACAATTTCAGCATGCAGAAGCCTATAAGACCAGAACCACATCGTAGTCATGCTCCGGCCCCTAGCAGACAGTACCAGTGTGCTGAGCATGGTAAAGACATTCTCAACCAGCTTCATCAGTTGTGGAAGCAGCGGATCTTGTGCGATGGTAACATCATTGCCAATGGTCACCATTTTGCTGTACATCGCGCTGTGCTTGCTTCCTGCAGTGAGTACTTCAGGTCAATTTATCTTGAGAATGACAACGTCCGTGACGTCCAACTCCACAGTAACATCACCAAGGACAGTCTGGAGTTGCTCCTGCACTATGCTTACACCTCTCAGATAGAACTCACCCTGGAGAATGTCCGCAAGGTTGTGTCTGGAGCCGTTCAGTTGAAAATGAAGCGTGTCATCGACATCTGCATTCAGTATCTGACGTCTGTCCTGGCCGTTGAGAACTGCATCGGAATCCTCCACCTCTCCAGGAAGTTCTGTTTCAAGCAGTTGGAGCAGGATGTGCATGAGTTCATCGTTGATAACTTCTTGACTGTAGCAGAGAGACCAGAGTTCCAGTCCCTCAAGTATGATGATATGTGTTTTTTCCTCAAGCAAGACCGCATGTCCATTGTTTCTGAGTTTCAGCTCTTTGGAATTGCAGCTCGCTGGATAAACCATGATAAGCAGACAAGATTCAGGTATAGAATTTAGTGGTATATATTGCTTGCTTTATTTAGATTTACATAAGATTAAATCAACAGCATAGGCCTATACATGTACTCAAAAATATTTTTCTTTACAATAATGAAAACAAATAGTTGTTTTGTTTTCTTCAGGGAAAAGCATTCTGACATGTTCACTTGTTACTGCAAATTGTTATTTTTTCATTCATGTTTCCATATAAAAAAAGACAGATATTTACATGAAGTAGTATTTTGAGGAGTTTGAGGTACATGTAGTCATGAGGTAGTGGTGGTAATTTTAGAGTAGCACAATGTGCATTCATCAGAATATGAATGGAAGCAATACACAACAAATAAAATGGAAATTTATGCAAAAATTGACATTGAAATTAGAGCACCGGTCCCTGTTGTACAAAGAGTTACGATTGTTCCGATCAATCGCAACTTTGGACGGCCAGCAACATCAACATCTATTATGCATGTTTGTTCAAAATATTTTCTAGCTGTGATGCGTATTCACGCATTCAGTGTTTTCTTGAAAATTTACTGCGCTTCTCTTTTGCATAAAAGGGACATTGTGCAAATTTTTCGTAGAATAAATTATGACACTAATGGATTTCCAGAGAGTTACGATTGATCGGATCAATCGTAACTCTTTGTACTACAGGGCCTAGATTTGCTTAGGAATAAAGTTTAGGGGACTTGGGGTAAATATGACTCGTTCATCAGTCTGATTTTGATCAGAAAATAGCAATTAACTGTTATTAGCCAATCAGTACAATCCGTTTTCACACCAAATTTAGTTTCTCCCTTTTGTTGTGCTTCTACATGTATTCATTTGTGCATCATACTACATGTACGTGTATGATGAGTTCCAATCGCAAATCTCAAATATGTCTGATTTCGTGCTTCAAATAAATTAACATTACTGTAGTTCAGGGTTTGAATTAATCCAAGGTCTTAGATGCCCTTTAGACTGGCCTCAGTGCCCCCTTGTCATTAGTATTGGATATTTATTTTTAAAAAGTATTATTTCCATTTGGGCTTTAATATAGAAATGTGTCCTATAGAAAAGTGGCATTGCCTTGAAAGTATCAATATTTAAGGCCTACTACTTTTACACCTTGTCCCATCTTTCCTTGCCATCTTGCCATGTTATCCCTGATATTTAGGCAAAAATAGTTGTATACTTAACTTTTTATTTAATTGATTTGACAGACATGCAGCTCACCTGATGAAGCACATTCGATTCCCATTGATATCAAGTGATGACCTGGTGGAACACGTCCAGTCACATGACTTCATGATGCAAGATCAGGCATGCCATCGATTCCTGATAGAAGCCTTAAACTACCACCTGGTGCCTCACCGCCAGCCGGCCATGCAGACCCCTCGCACCCGCATCAGGTCGACCAAGGAAGCCATCGTGACCATTGGAGGTGAACTGCCACACCATAGAGTGAGTAACCTGGTTATTGCTATGGATGAACTACACAGCGGCTGGAAGGAACTATCTAGGATGCCTCTGAAGCGGGTGGATCACTGTGTGGTGGTCCTCAATCATTTTGTTTATGTTGTCGGTGGGCAGGTGACATTGAACTCCAATGGCAAGGAGAGCATTGGAACTGTTCATCGGTATGATCCTAGGTTCAACAAATGGCTTCAGATGTGTCCTATGCAACAGAGAAGAGCATTCTTCTACTTGGCTGGGGTTGGAGGCAGCTTGATAGCTGTGGGAGGTAAGAATGAACAGGGTGCCCTGGCTTCAGTTGAGATGTTCAATCCGACAGAGAATAGTTGGAAATACCTGCATCGCTTGGATGAACCAACATATGCCATGTCTGGAACTGTCGTAGATGGCCACCTATACATCAGTGGAGGATTTGCCACCCACAACTTCAGCCGGATGTGCTACATGTACAACGGAGAGATCGACCACTGGATTCCCAAGTGCAAAATGAGTGTTGCTAGAGGGTTTCACATGAGCTGCACTATCCGTGGAATGATGTATGTTATGGGTGGGAACCATTTGAACTCCTATGGAGATCGGGTAGACGTGATGGGAGTTGAGCGGTACAACCCTCAAGAAGATACCTGGATCACCATGTCACCCATGCTGACTGGACTTAGCATGGCAGGATGTACAACAACGGAAGACAAGAAGATCTATGTTGTTGGTGGCTACAATGGCCTTGGTCGGCAGCGTGAGAAGGACATTCATTGCTACAATGTAGACGCAGATGAGTGGGACGTGGTTGCAGAGCTTCCAGACTCGAGTTTAAGAATGTCTTGTTGCACATTGACTCTTCCAAATAGCGTCTTCAACGGATCATCTCCTACTGCCGACTCCTTGTCGACTTCAGACTCTCATTTCACTTCTGTTTCACAGCTGAACGAGAATTACTCGGGAATGAGTAACAGTGGAAGTACTGTCTTAATGAACAGGTAACACAATATCGTTAAAAAGTTACAAGGGTGTGTAGTATACTAGCCAGTTTAACATTCCATTGGAGTTTAGTAATCTTTCATGTATGCTTTTAATCTTAATACAGGTACTTAAACAGATCAATGCCAATATTATCTATTGAAATCATGAGGTTGCTATTTTGACCAAATCCATTTTCAGTGAGCTCATCACTTGTTGGCAATAAACATTTTTAATAAATTGACATTTGAAATTGAAAAAAAAAGTACTACTTTATAACATAGCAGGATTGAAGTACTGTGCCTGTACTCATATCTTTGCCAAACATTTTCAAAAGTAAATTTATAAATCCACAAATGTAAACTTGTGGGATTGTCTTTCTGGTGGTGTGAAAATATAAAATTCAGTGTTACTGAAACTGAAAGGTAAGATTTGTCTTTGCTTGAAATGCTTATATATTTTTTTTCATTGTACATTTTATGAAGAAAATTAACAAGTTTTGGTTGTGACAAACAAATGATTGCGTACATGTTCAATGTATACACATTTTTTGGCAATACATGTACCTGTATATCAAATGGTTTACTATTTGATCTGTTTTAGGAAGCTTTGTACAATAAAGCTTGAGGAATCTGATGAGATAAAGATGAATACAGTATTAGCAAGGAATTGGTAGTGAGACGATTCTCTGAAGTGAGTGCTTTTCATTGCTGTTTATTGAATTGAGTGTTTTGGGATTTTTCTTTTGTTCTATATTTCAAAATCACTGCCAATTCATTACCAGATTATATGAATATGTATACCCTAAATCATATGATGTAGTAGTACACATGGGTGTATGATCAAAGTTAAGATTAATTGCACAGTTTTGTTTTCATTTGAAATAGAATTCATTCCAATTAAATAACTGGGTTGCAATTGTCATGATGTAATCTTTGTCTATCTGGTCAAGTCCCTCAATTTGTAAGATAAATATTCAATGAGCGCTTTTGAAGGAAAATGAAAAAAAAAGGTTGGGAGAGGCCACTACTTGTATACATGTATTTGTTTGATTTGAATATATGTTCACAGGAAATCAGCAGTTGAATTTTTTTTATTAAAATCAGTCACTACAAATTTGTAAGATTGGGATGTTAGTACATGTATATGAAAGCCAAAGTCAGGCTTTAAGTCCATACATTTTGTTGGAATTTTTTTTTATTTAGACTCACTTTTATAACAAATTACCAAGGAAAACAGTATATTCAGCTTTCACATACAAGTGCTAAGTACTACATGTAAGTAGCATCAGCATATTTATATTTTTTTCCTACATGTAGGTCTATACAGTGTGCAAATCATGGTAATGAGGTTGACCAAAACTTAATACAATATACACATTTACATGTACATTGTTATTTGTGAAGTCAGGTAGATAAATACCAGAGATATAGATACATGTACATACATGTATAAATTCCTATTAAAAAAAACACCGAGTAGCAAGGTTAAAATTTTTCAATGTTGTAAACTAAGGCAATACGTTATCTTCTTATCCTGTGCCATAAGTATTTCAAAGCATCATTAACTTTGCTCTACAAAAGGCAAATCTTTGATGCTTGCGCTGTTTGAAGTTTAATTGTTCTTAAGTAGAGATATTGTCCACTTTATATCTTTACAATGTGGGCTTCTTAGCCTACTCATGTATGTGATAATATTGTAAAACAAGTAATTTATCTGAAGAGCAGTGGTGATAGATTGCTCCCCCCTAGTTGGGGGAGGGATGGGTTCTCCTGTCTCAGATATACATGTAGAACCTTGGAGATCACACAAATAAAGTATACCCGGAGGACCAATCAATATGCTTCATTGCCTTTAAGATAAATAAGCTGATTTTGACAATGGTTTTAAGGTGAACAATACATGTACAGTACATGTATTTACCCCACCCCCTCCCTTTACAATGTATACCCAATCATGGCAAATATGAATGATTCAGAACAAAAAACAGTCCTGAACAACAAAGAAAGTTCATTTTACATATCCGGTAATACAAATGTACATGTACCTAAAAGCAATAACAAGTGAAGCTATTTACATCACTACTCCCCCCAAAAAACAAAAAAATATTGCTGTAATTCAGCTTTTAGACAAAACTGGAGTAGAATCAAGTATTAATCATGTTCTTTCTAGAGCGAATTTTAAAAATGAAATTTTCAATAATATTTAATGTAAATGTACATTTATTATACATGGGGCTCAGAAACTCCATAGAAGTAAATCATTTGCATGACATGATGGTACATGTATACATGTATAATGTATTTACACCTTGACTTATTGTCTAATATATATTTCACCTTGAATTTAGTGAAATGCATTATATCACCCTCGTCTTTCCTTTTATGGCGTGCATTTGCACGTAAGTATTTTGCAATAATAGTTTTTGTGTGATATATATAAAATGTGCATGTAATATATAATGTAGTTTGTATTAGAACCCATTCTCTATTTCCTTAACCCTAATTCTCCCGGGGGGGGGGGCCATAATGGCCCCCCCCCTCAACAATTTTCGCGATATATCTGCTGCGCGAAATTTTTTCACCTCGCAGCTCACTGACTTTTTACATTCAAGTCTCGCGCAAATTTTGAGACCAAATTTGTGACGCCCGGGTACGCGGTTACGACATTACGCAACATTATGCAAGTGCATGTCAGACCAAAAATTGCTCATAAACGTGATTTCATGTACAAATCCAATGCAAATTGCGTATTTAGCCAAAATTCATAAATGTATCATTATTTCTACTTTTACTGATTAAACTTAATTAATTTTGCCTTGTTTATGATCAGAATTATGTCTGGAACAATTTCCATTGAAAAAACAATAAAAAACAAAAAGTAAAAAAACAAAGAAATACATAAGAAATTCATAAAACAATAAAATACATAAGAAATTTATTTCCAAACCAAAGTTTTTTTGAATTACGATTGTTAAGAATGCTACAAAGAAAATTTTTACCAAAAATTAGCATTCTAGGAGCTTTATTTAGTGAATGAGAGCAAAAAGTATGATTTATGCATAAATTAGCATAATTAATTCATATAAAATAAAATCTCATTATTTTGGAAAATTTTACCATACAGCCTTGTAGATTACATCGCACACTACCAGCGTGCAAATTTTTGCGTCACTCGCGCGATCGGCGGCCGAGATCTTAAGGGGGGGCCATAATGGCCCTCCCCCGGGAATGACAAGAATCAAAACACCCCGGGAGATTTAGGGTTAAACTAGTTTTCAAAATCAGTTTTAAAAGTTCTAATAGTGGAAACCATATAACATGTAATGGGGCTGCTCGAAGTGGTTAATTGGAAGCAATCTTAAGTGGTCTTTGAAACCACTATGGAAAGCCAAGTCAGGATGTGGGTTTTCAAGGCTGCTTTGGCTTGTTTAAAGGACAAGTCCACCCCAACAAAAATTTGATTTAAATAAAAAGAGAAAAATTCAACAAGCATAACACTGAAAATTTCATCAAAATCGGATGTAAAATAATAAAGTTATGACATTTTAAAGTTTCGCTTCATTTCACAAAACAGTGATACATGTATGCACATCTCTGTCGGTATGCAAATGAGGGAACTAATGACATCACTCACTATTTCTTTTGTATTTTATTATATGAAATATGAAATATTTGGATTTTCTTGTCATTGTCATGTGAAATTAAGTTTCATTTATCCTTGAACATTTGGAATTCCATTATTTTAATATTTTGTACACCAGGCAAGGAGGTCCTAATCATCAAATTCGTAAAAATTGAAATATTGTATAATTCAAACAATAAAAAACAAAAGAAATAGTGAGTGAGTGACGTCATCAACTCTCTCATTTGGATGTAACAGGCTCGTTCATATAACTATTTTGTTAAAAATAAGCGAAACTTTGAAATGTCATAACTTTCTTATTTTACATCCGATTTTGATGAAATTTTCAGCAATGTGCTTGTCTGATTTTTCTCTATTGATTCAAATCAACATTTTTCTGAGGTGGACTTGACCTTTAACTGGTTAAAGTGTACATGAGGACACAGTTGATCTTTGCATGGAAGTACATGTACAAGTGTGCACATTGGGTGTGCTGCTGTCTGTAGAATGCCTATAGGCTGCAGTTTCAAATTTCGCACGAAACATGTGACTCTACTGAGAGCGTCCCCATAGCAACAAGACCACGATACATGAAGTGGTTCTGGAAACCAGTGCAGAAGATGGTAGATGGTTTCAGACCGCCTCGAAGTTCGTCAGTTTCAGATATTTTCTGATCGGAAAATTTACCCCAATCAGAAAATACCAGGTACCGGTAATATTGGCAATGTGAAAACAAAACGTGTAATCTCCCCGAAAGAAAACACCCGCTAGTAGGTACTTGTCAAAATTATGAGAACTTTCACAGGGATTTTTCCAAGGTGGCAGGTACATGTATTTTGGCAATGTGAAAACAATTTACGGAACTTTTGGCCCAGCGTGTTGGGTGGCTGCTGAGCTAGTGATTTTGAATCTCGCGCCTCTCTTGCTTATCACACTATACTGCGCATGCTCGTAACTTTAGGAACTTATCCAGAAGGGTATGATTTGGGGCGGTGTGAATGCAGGAATAATTAATTGGTATTTTTTAGACTAAAAAGTTCTCGTAATTTAACAGGGATTTTTGTGATCGAGGCGGTTTGAAACCACCTAGAGATAAGGACAGTGGCAAAATGATTTTCTAAACTTGTTTCTGTAAAACTGCTTCAAGGGAAACTAGTTCAAGATTGTAGATGAGAATGGAGTCTTCTCCAATATCTCTTTGCTTCTGTACAGCTCTATCTATTCATTTTAGACAATAAATCCTTATTTGGTTGGCTTTGTATACTCAAAATTGGCAATATTTAACATTGTATTCTCTTATTGCTGCGTGTACATGTAAGTTTTTCCTTTAAAAGGTCACTCTGTACAGGGCCCCGTGACTAATCTTTAATCATACTGTACATGTACAGAAGGGCTGATATTTGCAATTGATTATAATTATATAATCATTACAATAAATTATAGAAATCAGGCTTGCAATTAATCACTATTAAGTGTCTCAGGGCCTGATGTATAGGGATTGATAAAGAGTGTAAGAAGAAATTTGCCAATTTGTGTTTTTGTCTCACCTGCGAAGCAAAGTGAGACTATAGGCGCCGCTTTTCCGACGGCGGAGGCGTCAACATCAAATCTTAACCTGAGGTTAAGTTTTTGAAATGACGTCATAACTTAGAAAGTATATGGACCTAGTTAATAAAACTTGGCCATAAGGTTGATCAAGTATTACTGAACATCCTATCAGAGTTTCATGTCACATAACCAAGGTCAAAGGTCATTTAGGGTCAATGAACTTAGACCATGTTGGAGGAATCAACATCGAAATCTTAACCTGAGGTTAAGTTTTTGAAATGTCATCATAACTTAGAAAATATATGGACCTAGTTCATGAACCTTGGACATAAGGTTAATCAAGTATCACTGAACATCCTGCATGAGTTTCACGTCACATGACCAAGGTCAAAGGTCATTTAGGGTCAATGAACTTTGGTCGAATTGGGGATATCTGTTGAATTCCCATCATAACTTTGAAAGTTTATTGGTCTAGTTCATTAAACTTGGACATATGAGTAATCAAGTATCACTGAACATCCTGTGCGCGTTTCAGGTCACATGACCAAGGTCAAAGGTCAATGAACTTTGGCCGAATTGGGTGTATCTGTTGAATTACCATCATAACTTTGAAAGTTTATGGATCTGATTCATGAAACTTGTACATAAGAGTAATCAAGTATCCCTGAACATCCTGTTCGAGTTTCAGGTCACATGATCAAGGTCAAAGGTCATGTAAGGTCAATGAACTTTGGCCATGTTGGGGTTTTTTGTTGAATAACCATCATATCTCTGTAAGTTTATTGGTCTAGTTCATAAAAAGTGGACATAAGAGTAACCATGTATCACTGAACATGCAGGGAATGAATACTATCATTCAGGGGGAGAGGATCTATTGAGTGATGTCATGCTTTTTGAATGTCTGTTTATGTATATGCATTTCGCTGGACATTTGTCTTGAAAAATGAATTACACATACATGTACAGTACTTGGACTAAACTAAGATGTTGAAAGTCATTATACTGTCTTATTGGCAAAGTTCATGTTCCTGATAATTTCCTATTAATCATTATGCTTCATTAAGGTATTTAAACGTACTGTTTATTGATAATTACGGGTAGGGTAGAAAATTTCTACATTAGGGCAATCACAGAATATTTTTGGCTATTTTTTTTCCATTTGAATGGCTACAGTACATGTACGTTCTACATGTAGGGCTAAAACATGATTTTGCATTAATAGCAAGTATTCTTCTACCACAGTTACAATATTGATTTTCTAAATAATCTTTAGTTTTGTTTGGAACAGATCTTTGGGTGTCTCTAGAATGAATAATCGCCCAAAGCATGTATTTTGGGGGAATTTTAGGGGCGATGTGGGTTGTCATGAGGGCAAACTTGCCCTATTGTGGATAATATGTTTGTTGAGAGCTAGTGTAAATACATGTATATCATAGGTTATTTGTCGTACATGTATACATGTAGGTACTATGTAATATGGATTTTCAAATAACGGGGCGTGAATGTTTCAGAAGCCAATAATACTGGTTGATTGTTTATGAGGCCACGTTCCTTAGTATGGTTTGTTTCTGTCCATGTAACTATGTACTATAAGATATTGATGATTCTATTTATTGATAATTGTCTTGGATCTTGGATGAATTCATGTGAATAATTTGTTTGTTGAGTGTGTGAAATATCTTGTTTGATATTTGGCTTTCATGTAATTATTTGGGCAATATTGATTTTCAAAATGAATTGAAATGTGAAGATCATTTAATGACTTGTATTAAATAAAATCGGAATGTGATTGGTACTTGAATGAAGTTACATGTATTTTGTGAATTCTATGCAATCACTGTTATCTTGAGATTTCATTTCCTTGAAATTCCCAAAGACATTTAGACTCTATTGTACACTGTTCTTCAGTGTTCTATAAGTATCACATTTCATGTTCCTCAGTGACATGTACAAAAACAATAACATGGATAGTGAAGAATCTTAATGAAAATGAAAAACAAATCAAAACATATCCTACTTTTCCCGAGAAGATTGGCCAAAACATGCTCAAAACTGTATGATCTAAATCGGATAACAACGAACAAAGTTATTGAATTTTCAAGATTTGCATTATTGCACAGTTCTAGGCATTTCTTTATGAATATTTATTAGGTGGGCTGATGATGTCATATCCCTACTTGTTCTTTTGTATTTTATTATATGAAATTATGTTTATTAAAGAACAAAAACAATTGGATTGACAAGTGCATTAGTTATTTATTGCTGCAACTTATTTCATCATAATGGAGGCACATCATGAAAAAAATGAAACATTTATGATTTCAAGTGATAACATATTAAAGAAAAAGGAAAGTAGGGATGTGACATCATCAGCCCATCACCTAATAAATATTCATGAAGATATTGATAAACTTTAAAATCCAATAACTTCTTTATTTTTATCCAATGTTGATGAAATCTTTAGCATTTTGCTCTGTGAATTTTTATTTAGATAAAAATATTTTCAGCCCGGACCACCCCGTTTAACTATAGGTGCCATGAGCCTAATTACATCAGGAGGGCTCAAGATATTCGTTCGACCCAACCCATTCGAATTTTTTTCAATTTGATGTGGCTGATTGACAAAACTGTATGAATATGATTCAAAAATCTAACACTGATTCTAGAAATGGTAACTACTGAACTTCCTTCGCCCAAATTAGGAAGATAAAAAATTGACTTGGAACTATTTTTTTGACTGGCCGACTAATTAGGGCTATTTTACTGTTTGAGTCGATGAATTTGATCCATTCATAGTTATCTTCATAAATGGCAATTTATTTTTAAAATGAGCTGGCTACGCTACCCTTTCCTGGTCAGATATGGAATGCCAGATATATATCCTATCCAATGGTAGTAAACATTCCACCCTCTAATTTCACATTTATTTTTTATGAATTTTTCAAAAGTGCCATTTTAACACACAAGTCTATGGGGAATGTTTTACGCGCGTGACACCTATAAGTAATATGGGAAATCCCTATTAGTGGATGGAATTCCTGGCCAAACTCTTCAGTAGCAAACAATTTCTCACTGATATCAATATATTTAGTCATCAAGAGGTGCAAAGAATTGATTTAATGGCTAGCAAGGCAATATCAGCTAAAGTTAGTAGGTCTGTGTATATGTAAGCCTATATGTAGACTGGTCAATGTATAGAGCGTCTATGCATCTTTTTGTTCTGATTCATCATTGGTTTGTGTTAGTGTACATCACATACTTAATATTAGAAAGACCTTTATAAATTGCTCATGTAAAAGGAAGGGGGTACAGAGGAGCTTTGAGAACTTTATTGAAGAGGACTAGAGTGGTACCTTCAAGAAGGTATTTAGAAAAAGGCACAGAGTAAGGTAAGGTATCTAAGGGCTAATAGTGCTCAACTAAGGAGGGATGGGGGGGGGGGGGGTGGCTGTGTGCTCCAATCTTAGTCTTACCCCCCTCTTTATAAGCCATGCCATCTATGAAATTATCTTTCTTTCTCTCTCTCTTTCTATCTCTCTTTTTCTCTCCCCCTCTCTTCTATCTATTTTTATGTATCTCTTCCTTCTTACAGCTGAGAGGCAATAGCCCTAGGAAGATTCTGATATAATAGGTCAAATGCAAATGTACTAAAGTGGTATATTCTTATACTTTTATTGTTTCCTCATTCAATCTCAGGTATATCTGGTAATTTTGTTTGAGGCAGTTCTGGTATCCTGATATCTACACAAAATTTACATACACCTTTATATTACAATTAATAGGGACCTATTGTCATTACATTCACTGCTGGGCTGTATGCAGGTAGGATATGTATGCATCCATATAGTGAATATAACATGTATGAGTAATACATTAAAATGGGTCATTGCATAGAAAATAGGCATTTTCACTGCATTTCTTTGTGCTAGTGTGAGTGTACAGATATGAAAGAATAGCAAAGTAGCTATTCAATAAAATAAAATTCATAGGTCATATAATATAGATAAATACCGAAGGACGTAGAGGGCAGCAACACTTTGTCGGCTGTTGCGGCGTGATGCTGCCCTTACCTTCGTTTGATTAATACCCTTTCTTCTGAAGCATCAGGAAAGTCGAGATAATTATAGAAACACTTAATGTTTGAAAAAAAGGGAGAAATTTGCCGGGATATTTGAAATCCCAAATTACTGAAATGTGGAGCTCTTGAAATGTTGATGTGTTATTGATATGCTAATGAGATGTTTTCATAAGATGGGACCTAAGATATATAATTATTCTATATTTCCTTCAAAATGAAAGATCTACTCAGAAACCATGGATAGCAGACATTTCCATTAAAAAATATTTTTTCCTCTTAATTTTCGAATTTTCCCTCCTCATCTTTCATTGACATTCATTTTCTCCTCCCCCTTTCCTTCTTCTTTTTCCTCCCTCTTTTTTTGTTAACACTCCCCCCAAGGGGGGGGGGGGCATTTCGACTCCCTGAATTCACAATAACAATGACGCTGTGAAATTGAGAACAATACTTTTGAATGCATAATTAGCCACTTTAATGAATCAAATTCCGTTTTTTTTAATTATTGAGAAACCCTATTACAATATCATGGAATGCAGGTGGGTGTTTCATAAAGCTGTTCGTAAAGTTACGCACAACTTTACGCACGACTGGAACATGTTCTTAGGTCATAAATCAATTATATAGGGATATCACATAGCACAAAAAAAGGATCACCAGTCATTATGAAACACCCATCAACACAGGTTACTTAAATATACCCATACAGATATCTCTATGAATATACCAAACATCGAAATCTGATGAGCATTCTCGTCGGGTTTTTTTTTTTTTGGGGGGGGGGGCGTCAAACATTGGGCTTCCCCAAACCCCCATCAAAGCTGACTTTTCGAACTTTTCAACAGATTTTCTAACAGGTTGTAAGCAAACTGTCTACCAACTAGAAGTGTTTCTTTATTATTGAGTAACTTCTGTGTAAAATTAAACATGGTTCTGGATAGCAGGGGTGCTGGGGTATCACCTCCCAAAATGTTTCTAAGGGTGCTGCGTATGTAATACAGTATATACCATGTATGTAAGCAGCACCCCCTAAAAATTAGGTAAGTAAAGTTGAGATTTGACCAAAATATCATTCATTTGGGAGCAAAAACCTTTTTATGCTTTCTTTTAAATTTTTTTTTTCTGACAAAAAACCCAATACTTTTTTTGTGTGTGTTCTATTTTTTACCAAAATCACAGTAATTTTGGAGTAAAAACTTTTTATTTATTTATTTCATTTTATTATTATTATTTATTTGTTTATTTATTTATTCATCTAATATTATTACTATTATCTTTTTTTTTTTTGGGGGGGGGAGGAGGCGGTTGTTGTCAAACTAGCACTCCCTATTCAAAAATCGTTCCCAGGCTGCTGCATGAAAATGTTTACGGTGATCTTTGCAAAGTGGATTTGATGTGCGGGTCACGTAGACGTGACTTGATTGATTGAATGGTTTTATTAGATGATTAATTAATTTAATTTTATCAGCTAATTAATTAATTCATTTATCTATTCAAACAAAATTTTATCCTTAATTTTATTCATTCATTTATCGTCATTATTACTGGTATTTTTATTATTCATCATCTTTTTTTTTTTGGGCGGGGGGTGTAACAAAGGATACGTGCACTGACAGCAAAGCACCTGGTCCATTGCATGATCAGTGGGTCCAGTGATGGCTGCCATGTCGGGTCCATCTATCGTGTATATCATTGGGTTCTTTGCAATGGCATGAGCCAAAATAGAAGGGTCACAACATAGCGTATGGGGGGAAAAGAATGAAAATGTTGCCCTTTTTAATAAAAATGTAATTTTGTGATAGATTTTGACGTAATAATAACAAAGTAATGTCATATGAATGATTTTTTGTTTACTTTCTTGGTCCAGGGATTTTTTGGGGCCCAGCACCAAAGCCACCCACCCCCCCTTCATTATGTATATCAGTAGCTATTTCAGATGACCCCAAAGTAATACATAATACCAGAAAAGTCATGAAGTGTAGACTAGTCACCCATAACTCCGGGCCCTAACTGAGGGTTCCAGACTTAATTGGCATGCGGGGAGGGGATGGCGGCGGGGGACAGACTTTTCTTACACAGTGCTGCTTTGTCAGTGTATTTAATAAACATGTTGAAAGACCCGTCACAATTAGTCTGATCAAGCAGAATTGGCCGGAATGAAAGTATTGTAATCGACTCCAAACTACTAATTTTTTTCTCCTAATATTCATTCAGCTCTCATAATGCGTTTAATATGTATCGAATGCTGGTGGAATGTTGTACGAATAGAATACATTCAGAATTCAGTATGCAGTGGAGGATCCAACTTTCGCCAAGAGGAGGGAGGGGCGGAAAAATATTTTCACCCCCATTTTCTCTTATCGGCCGCCAGAAACTGACTTTGTTGTTGTTTTTTTGGAAGGGATAATCATCAATAAGTTTTAAGAATATCTAGCGTTATTCTCACAAACACGATAAAGTATCTCATCAGTCCTAAATAAATAATGCGAGCACGAAGCTCGAGCTCAGATGTTGGATAAGCACGAATTGAGACAAGAAAATCGAACACTAAACATTTTTTTTTATCATTAACAAGATGCGTATGCAAACATGAAGTGCGAGTAGAAATGTTTAAATATACTGACCATAAAAGGAACCTGTTAAATATTTGAGGTGACTCATGGATAGGTACAAAATCATCTCCCCGATTAAATAATACACTGGCGTAAACCCAACTTGAATAGTATAACGTCATGTATTTACCCCCATGAAAAAGTGCTCACGCGTGCTAAAAAAAGATTTTCCAACCGTAAACATGTACAGTTTAAGCAATCTTATTATTATTCATTTTTTTGCTAAAGAACAATATATTTAATAAACAATTTATTGTTTAGATGCAAAGGGCCTTCAAACATAACTTGTTTTTTTTTAAGTGCTTAGACTTCACAGGTTTCAGGTTGGAAAATCAAATTTCTTCAGCTCGCGCTTCACGCTAGCATTATTTCATCATTGGCATGGGCGTCTGGAAGCGTGAAGCACGAGTTGAATTTTGTTTCTAGATTTAGATCTAATAACATAGCAATCAATGCACGTTTTTATCATGAAAACGATGGGTATCTTCCAAATAAATGATTCGAGGGCAAAGTGCGAGCCGATGTTATACTGACCCGAAAGTAAACCTGTTTGATAACACAAGCCGAATATTTTTGGTGATTTGGGCTAGGCTTCCAAAGACATTCACACACACACAAAAAACGCACAATTTGATGGGATGGGTTATTCAATGGGCCGGGTTTGTTGCTATGTGGATGCTTCAATTATCTTTCTTTTGTTGAGCATACTTGAAACCCTCAATTAACATGAGAACGGGATCATACCCGAGTAGATCGGTAGGAATACAAAGATACATTCAAATAATTTCTATGTAGTGTAACAGGTGGACTTAAAGAATCCATGCAGGGGATCTAATCCGCAATCATTCATTCGATTAAAATAATGAGTCAATGAACAACACGTCATTTCGAACGTCTGGACTTTAGACTCTACATTGGGTAAGCAACGAACGCTTCCTGATCCTCACCTCAATATTTACAAAATACAAATATTATATTAATATCCCTGATCGAAGGTCTTCTCCCGGATTTTATGGTTTCATTATTCCATATTATCAGCGTGTGACAGCATAGGTCCATGGTGACAGGCACAATCGTTCTACAGCAGTCTTCAAGCAGGGAAAATCTAGTTCGCAGTTCAATGGTTCTAACGACATGATTGGATAAGAGTCTTATTTCAAAACCATCAGAATCAACGGTTCGGGCCTGAAGTCGTGATTACTTTGACTTTGTTTACTCCGTACACCCTTTTATATAAGCAAAAAGGTGAGATGATTTACACATAATTATGTACCTTTAATGTTATGATTTTAGTTATCATCTTCCTAAATATCGAGATATAGACAAATTTTTGTTATCATTAACTAGAAGAAAACAATTTGCATTGCTATTTAAAACTTGTTTTCCTTGACCCCCCTTGATTGTTTATCAACATTTCTTTTAACTGATTGCTTCTATGGTGGTGATTCAATCAGGGGCTTTAGGAAGAACGTCTATAATGGACATCAATGTTATGGTTCCGTTCCAGACTGACACTTTGTGCTCAAGAATAAATGAATATCTGTATTTCCGGTGAAGGAAATTTTACATTCTACAGCACCTATCACATCAACATTTTACGATCAATTCTCCATATATTACCATTTACGCAGGGGCGGCGATTCTGGGGGGGGGGGGGGCACAATGTCCCCACTTTTTGAAGTACTGAAAAGTGTCATTTTTACACTAGAAAAATGCGCCCTCGCGAACGTCTATTGTGCCCTTTCCCCCGGGCCTTTCCCCTGAGTAGGATTCGTTTTAGGTATTACCAAGTATCCTTTCTCGTACAAGGTGCCATTAAAAAAAATATGCCCCCTCTCGAATGTGTTACGTGCCCCTTTCACCAGAGGAAAAAAAAACGTTTTATGTGTTACCAAGTGCCCTTTCTGGTATAAGTTCCCCTTTTCGGATCAGTTCCCCTTTTTACCCAAGAAAAGTGCCCCTCACGAACGTGTTCTGTACCCCACTTTCTCTTGAGAAGGAACCGTTTTATGTGTGAGCAAGTGCCCCCTTGCCTTCCTGTAAGTGCCCTTTCTCGAATCAGTGCCCCTTTTTACCCAAGAAAAGCGCCCTCACGGACGTGTTCTGTGCCCCTTTCATACCTGAGAAGGACCCGTTTCATGCCGTTAGCAAGTCCCACTTTGATTTTTCCCGTATCAATGCCCGTGTTTATCCAAGAAAAGTGCCCCTCACGAACGTGTTCTGTGCCCCTTCACATGAGAAGGACCCGTTAGGACACGAATGCCTTTGAAAAAAGAAAACAATATATTTTAATTTTGTCATATATGTTACTACTTATGAAGAAAAAAAACCTTGTAAGAAATAATCCTACGTGCCCTAGGTTTCATGAGTCATTTGAGTGGGGTAGATAAGTGTCGTATAGATGATGGGGGGGGGGGTGTACTTGGTGGCTCTTCCATGTTTTTACAACCAAGAAAAAAAAATGGAAAGGTAAAAAATGAAGGAGTAAAGGGTAAAATGTATTATAGTCTGAATAGCACATACATCACAAAACTGGATTTACGTTATAAAAATATCACCATTTTTGTTCGCTCGCTCGTAGATTTTACATGATACGCCATATCAACCCCCCTCAATTTGTTTTGGCTCATTGCGCCACTGTTTTTTCTTTATTTTGAGATAGTGCCCTTTTCGAAAACAATGTGCCGCCACACTTTCTACTTCGCTCCGCCGTCCCTGCACTTACAAAGAATAATTTTGGCAGACTTATGTAAAAAGACATAACAATTTTGGTTATACAATCTGTAACAATGGGAACTGTAATGACACATTGGCCATATGAGCTTTTTCATGTCACCACAACTCTCAGGGAACTTTAACTAATAATGACCGTCTTTCCATTATTTCCTTCTCAGTAAAACAATGGATTGTCCTTCAAGAAGTCTAATAATAGGATGCATCTTCTTTAGCTTCGTGGCGTCTGTCTCTCCATGTCCCCCTAGATGTAGATGTGATCCCAACCAGGTCTCCTGTACCGGAAGTAATCTCACAACCATACCCAGTGGCCTCCCAAATACAACACTGGTACTTCATCTTGAACGGAATGGCATCGAAATCATTAGACAGAATGCCTTCTCAAACCTACAATACACTGAAGAACTCTCGATAGCACAGAACAGACTTCACGAAATTGAGAGTGGTGCTTTTACGGGTTTGTCAAACCTTGATAAGCTCTTTTTGAACGATAATCTAATAACAGGGTTTCCTTCAGGAATCTTTGCGCCATTGATCAAGTTGACGGAGCTTAATCTTGGTGGCAATCGCTTTCCTGTAATTCCTGGAAACCTATTTGGATCGATCCCTTTGTTAGGACGCTTGTTTCTTGAGAACAGTGAGGTCGATCTTATCATCGAGTCTCAAGCCTTTGGTGGACTTGTAAACCTCGCGGAACTGTCACTCCGGTCTAGTCGGATCAAGAACCTTTCCCCTGGAACATTTCAAGGGCTAAATAATCTGCTCATTTTAGATCTTAGTATGAATACATTTGGTACTCCTACAAGAGATGGCGCCAAAACTATTTCTTCGCTAAAAGGAAAACAGCACCCCAACGCAGGCCTAAATGCGCTTGGAGAGGGGATTTTCGCGGATCTTAAAAGTCTCATCGACTTAAATATGAGTTCGTGTACTTTGACAACCATCAATAAAGAACTGTTCAGAGGTTTAACTTCACTTCAGCATCTTTACCTTTCTGGGAATAAATTGGATGGTATTGTTGAGAACACCTTTTGCGAATCGCCGAAGCTAGTGCTACTCGAACTAGATGGAAACCCTCTTGAGAACATTGAAGTCGGTTCGTTTAATTGTCTGAACCAACTCGGATATTTGAATCTGAACCATACGAGTATTGGACGAACTAAAGGAGCTTTGTTCAAAGAACTTCACCAACTGGTGGTGGTCTCCCTAAGCCATAGCGGTCTTGAAAAAATTGCTGATGATTCCTTTCAGAACAAATCTAGATTGACTCGGATAGATCTAAGTGACAATGACATTGAGTGGTTGAATGCAAGCATGTTCTATGGAACGCCTCAGATCGGGACACTTCGCTTACAGAATAATCAAATCACAAAATTGCCAGAGAACCTCTTTGCTGATGTTGCCGGACCTCTGAACTTGTCGCTAAAAGGAAACCCCTTGGTTTGCGATTGTCAACTGGATTGGATTTCAGGATGGTTGTTGGAGAATGGAGGAAATCTTGACAAGTGTCTCTGTGATCAACCCTCTGCTCTCCACGGTCTTCATCTTGACAGTATCCCCTACGACAGATTCCACTGTAAACCATACATAATGATAGACATTCCGCAGATTTACAACGCAACACCAGGAGACAAGCGGTTCGAACTAGTCTGTCCTGTTGGTGGTAAACCGCCCCCTACGATCACATGGACGATCCCAAGTGGCGAAAAGATATCCAAGAACACCGTCCATGAGTACGAAAATGGCTTATATCGCGTTCGTGGAAACGACACCCTCGTCATCAGGGAAATAACATCAGCAGTCGAGGGGTGGTTTACATGCGAGGCAACGAACATTCTTGGACATATATCTGTCGATCTTGAGGTAAAGGTCGTCCACGTACCCAGTAATTGGATGGTAGCTTTCCTTGCGGTGATGATCGTGTTGTTTATTGGATGTGCTTTGTGTCTTGTTGTTACATTCCTGAAACCATGTCGACGTCGAAGGCGCAGAAGGGAACTCATAAGGACACCAGCTCGAAGGGTTGACCCTCGGTACGGTCCACTCAGTCCCATAGCTGAAGGAAATGAAACCGATGAATTATGATGAATTATATCGTCAACTGTGATGAACTGAACTATGACAGACCATGACGCACTGTAAGAATTGTTGATCCGTGATCGTACATTATGTAACGTGTGCAAAATGATGTTAAAGACTGAAGGGTAACGTAAGAATGGAAAATGATAAAGACATGAAATGCGATATACCAGTAATATAAACATTCATGCTGGAAAATGTAGGTTGCAACATGAACGGGATATTGTTGTTACTTACAAAATTTTGACTTTTTGCACTTATTGTGCTTACGCATAATACAACAGGCCTATGTATATTATGCATCCTTTTAGAACTAAACAAGTAGAGCGCATCTGGCCATTACGCGATTCAATAAAGCAGCAGTGCTGACTTTCAAAATGAGTATGAAAAAAATATTCACAACAAACACCATCCACATAATGTGCTACTACGTTCATTGACCCTAAATGACATTTGACCTTAATCAAGTACCTACGACCTGTGCAAGATGAACAATGATACTGGATTACCCCTTTGTCAACATTTCATTATTCATCATATCTATACAATTTCAAGTTATGATGGCAATTCAACATTTACCTACAACGTCGCCAAAGCTTATTGTCCTTAAATGACTTTTGACCTTGGTCATGTGACCTGAAACTCGCACAGGATGTTCAGTGATACTTGATTGCTCTTATGTACAAGTTTTATGAACTAAATTCCATAAATGTTGAAAGTATTCAACAAATACCCCCAATATGACCAAAGTTCATTGACCCTTAATGACCTTTAACCTTGGTCATGTGACCTGAAACTCAGGCACGATGTTCAGTAATACTTCATTACCCTATGTGCAAGTTTCATGCACTAGGTCTTTCTAAGTTATGACATTTCAGAAACTTAACCTTGGGTTACGATTTCAATGTTAATTCACCCAACATGGTCTAAGTTCATTGACCCTAAATGACCTTTGACCTTGGTAATGTGGCCTGAAACCGGGGCAGGATACCTTATGTCTAAATTTCATGAACTAGGTTCGTATACTTTCCAAGTTATGACGTTATTTCAAAAACTTAACCTTAGGTTAAGATTTGATGTTGACGACGCGACCGCCGTCGGATAAGCTGCGCCTATAGTCTCGATCTGCTATGCAGGCGGAACAAAAAGGAGAAAAAATGCTTGGTAACAAGGAGAAACCAGTCTCTTTTAATATGTAAGTTTTCTGTTTGAACTCTAATTGAGTTACAATGAATTAAAAGTCAACTCAAATTATTAAAGCAAGTCTACTTTATTCATTTAGAAGAATGCCCGAGATGGATAATGACAAAATGCAACTATATCCAGAAATAAATACAGACGAGGATAAATTGAAGCATACATAGACATACCTATACCAGGAACAGAAATAAAGAGAGAAATAGAGAGAAGGAATAAAGAGGGAGAGAAAGAGAGAGCGAGGGGAGAGGGAGAAAAGAAACTGAATCTCAGATGACAACTAAGAAACAATATTTTTCTCTTTCAATTATCAAAATGTGTAATACTACCGTTAATGGCTTTATTATTGATTCATCAAACTTTGCAATCTAGAAAAGTAAGTTTTCTTGCGCGGTCGTTCCCGCGCTCTCTCTTTATTTCCTACACGTTTAAGGCATTTTTTATTCCTGAAAAGTACGATGACATCTTCATTCTCATCTCACCTCTAACCTATGCTGTGTAAATGAGTGTGCATTGAATACATCTCGTGTGTTAACTTCTCATTTTACCGAGTTGGTTTATGTAGAAACTGGTTTTGGCCATCTGCACCCAGTTTTCGAACTAATAAAAATTTGCATGTTCGCTTCGCTCGCTCATACATCAATATGCATGGTTAGCCCAACTTTAGTTATTTATGCAATAATTAACTCTGAAGATAATGGAGGTGCGCCCCCACAACCCGTGTATTCAATGAAATTACTGACGTGACGTCACAATGACTTCTGCGCAGAGTGAAAACTTTTATCCAATCGGGTCGCGGTAACCAAGGGAATGATGTAGGCGCACCTGTTTGTTTATTTTGCATCGTAAAGCAAACAAAATTGAATTGATCTTCGCATACGGACAGACTTTGGCTTACATTATATTCATGGAACCTTATTCAAATTGCCTTTCTTCTTTATAGGATTAATATTCTTTTGCTTGCTCTGAAAGATGGTCAACATAATGTTTTTAAGGTAAATAAATAACATTGTACGATATCTATTTCTATCCAGAACGATCGTCTTTTTACTTTCGTCCCAAAAGTATTAGTGCAAAAAGTTGATACCAGCCATGCCAGTTCGAGGTGTAAGGCAATAGAGATTCATATGAAAAAAAAAACACTTGCAATATTACTTATTAATTGTATGTTAAGTTGCCCTTTGTCCTCGTATAGGTGTATATGTGCGATTCTAATAAAAGAAAGCCCACAACGACCACTAACTTTACACATGCAATACACATAGGTAGATCCAGGGGGCCGAGGGGCCCGGGCCCCCTCTATTGGAGCAAAAAAAGACAAAAAAAGAAAGAAAGAAAGAAAAAAAGAAAAGAGCAGAGGAAAAAAGAAGAGAGACGAGTGAATAAAAAATAATGAAATGGGGGGAAAACTTGGAAAACAAAAATAATCTTTCGTCACTGTGGAGCGTTGTTGCCCAATGGATTAGTCTCCGGACTCTGAAACAAAGGGTCGTGGGTTCGAATCCCAACCATGGCGTAATTTCCTTCAGCAAGAAATTGATCCACAATGTGCCGCACTCAACCCAGGTGAGGTAAATGGGTACCTGGCAGGAATTTATTCCTTGAAATGCAGCGCGCGTAACAGCTGCACTGCTAAAGCCAGGGTAATTATGCTGCATATACTGAAGAGCGCTAAGAGACTTCTGACAAAGTAAGTGTTAGGCGCTATATAAGCAAGTATAATTATTATTATTATTATGTATAAAATTTTCGATCGCGCTTCGCGCTCGCATTTGCTGTTAAGTGATATACATAACTTGTTCAATATTGAGCTTAGATACCAAATTTGGAAGTCAATATACAAAACATATTCACCTCGGAAATCGAACTTTCATAATTTTGTGTGATTTACAAATTGATTTTTATAAAGTGCTTTGTAAAAATATCCCTTTTCAGGTCTGATTGTCAAAACGTATCAGCTAGCGCTGCATACTCGCATTTTGATTGGCGAATTATGTTTGTGGCAATATTGATTACACAACAAACTACTTAAAATCTCCTTTTCATGACAGTTTATCAAAAAGTTTGGCTCGCGATTTGGGTTACACTTCGTAATTCCGAAGGTTCTTTATTCCGAAGGGTCGTAATTTCGAAACGCGTAAATTGCATATACCTCGATGTTCGTTAATCCGAAAGCGAAAAAGCGTTCGTTACTTCTGACATTTGTGTCGTCATTCCGAAAACGAAATAAGGTTCGTTGTTCCGAAGGTTCGTTAATCCAAAAACGATATAAGGTTCGTTGTTCCGAAGGTTCGATAATCCGAAAACGAAATAAGGTTCGTTAATCCAAAAATGAAATACGATTCGTTGTCCGAAGGTTCGTTACTCCGAAAACGATATAAGGTTCGTTGTTCCGAAGGTTCGATAATCCGAAAACGAAATAAGGTTCGTTGTTCCGAAAACGAAATAATGTTCGTTAATCCAAAAATGAAATAAGGTTCTTCATTCTGAAGGTTCGTTAATCCGAAAAATGAAAACCGGGAAAAGCACAAGAAGGGCAAGTGTGGTGGTGTGCATGGGCGTCAATCCAAACTTGAGCATGGGGGCATTTTTTTTCCTGGGGGGCACTAGTGGGTCCTTGCTTTTTCGGGGGAGGGGGCACCGGCCATTTTTTCCGATGTGTGTGTATGTGTCACAAGAGCGGATCCGACTTTCGCCAATAGGGGACGGGGCCCAAAATTATCTTCACCTATATTTTTCCGATCAGTCACTACTTAGTTTTATTCTTATAAAACAACTTAAAAACAAGAAATAATCTCATAAGTTTATAAAAACTGCGAGCGCGAGCGATTTTTGTTTTTTGTTTTACTTTCATGAATTTTGTCCTGAAAATTTAATATTCTGGGCAATGTTATGTGTGATCCTGAACAAGATTCGTACTAACTAGATGGGTAATGCGAACGAAAAGCACGAGCAGAAATTTGTATTAACTGTTCAAGCATTATCGAAAAGGGACATGTTAAGGACTGCTGACAGTTACCCACGAAATCGGTATATATTTCAATAATCCGAGCGCGAAGCGCTAGCAATTTTTTTTGACATTCCGACCTAAAAAATGGTCATTCTAAGCACTTTTTGTATTAATAGATGGTATAGGTATGTAACTAAACAACTGATTGTACAGGCAATTCTGGCGCGAAGTGCAAGCACAAAATTTATATAGTAACATGAATTTTTTTTGGCAAGTCTTCCCCTCACATTAATTCATTCACTCGTCTTCCTCGTCTTATTTTCTTCTTTTTGTCTTCTTCTTTTCCTTTTGTCTTATCTTCTTTCTCCTTTTTTTTGCTCTGGCAATTTTTTTCTGGGGGGCACCTTGGGGGACACACCAAATCTCAGGGGAGGGGGGGGGCACGTGCCCCCTGGCCCCCGGAAGCTACGCCACTGGACACAATAGCAACATGCAAGCATGTCACTTTTATAGGTATACTTTAAACTTAATACCATGACGTATTGCTGAAGCCCGTCTTCTTTCTCCCTCTCTCCACGTACCCCCTCTCTAGCTCTCTCTATCCCACCACACACAAACACACCCACCAACCCACACACAACCTCTTTCTGACTTTGTTTCCTTCAATATGACCTCTGAATATATGAAAACTATATGAAAGGATGCCTTTATTATGCTTTCAACAAGAATGTTAAGAAGCTTTATGAACATATCTGTTAAATACTGAAATTTTTCTCCATGAAAATCAAGTTGCCTGATTATGTTACATTGTGACACGAATAGTGATGTATAAATAAACTCAAAATAAAATGCATCACTTGTAATATTTTATTCAAATTTCAAGAATATGACAATTATTTTCATCATGACTTGTAGTAGAGGTGTTATATCTTCCAAATTTCATCCTCCTTCTTTGCTCAATTTTGCCTTACATTACTCACTATCTTCAGTGGATTACACTTTGATACCAGTTACTTCCACTCCCTGGCCATAAACATGTCAACAAGTGGTCAGTGTAGTGAAGGTACAACTTGCGTCCTTTGCTTCAAAGTACAGTATGTAAAAAAAAGTTTGTCCATGTATTAAGAGGATTCATCCTAGTCAGAGATTAATGAATATCAGAAAAGAAATTTACCAGAAAAAAATAAAAGAGCAACCCCTAATCTTTTTCCTGGTACCTTACTAATACGATTTACACAGCTCATGTCTGAACCAATGAAGCTGAAAGAAAAAATGGGTGGTTAAAGGGGGCTGACTGATCAGCCCGGCAAAGCAACCTTTTCAGCCTTGCAAATTAAAATATCCTCATTAAAATTAGGATTATTCATTGTAACCACATTAAGTAACAAAAATCATTCAGCTCAGTGAGGCATCAGTGAGAGATTCATCTCATACTTACTTGCCATACCTTGCAAAAATGTAATTCGTACCTGTTGTCTGATTACTTTGTTCAGTCATGCATGGTGTCATTTATACATTGCCCCCACTGATATTTTGTTGAGCATTCTATTTTATTTCGTAATTCATGCCCGCCTCCCCGCTCACGTCTCCCTCTCTTGTTCACTTTCCTTTTCTTTGTTTTCTTTTTCTTTTCTCTGCCCTTTTTCTTGGTATTGTGTATTGTATTGTATTTTTGTCTACAGGCGGATCCCGCCACAAGCCTCAGCTTTTAGGGTATACGCCTTCTTCCTTAAACCTAATATGTACATATTTATATATATATATATATATATACATATATTTTTTTATATAACAAATTGATTTATGTATGAATTTATGTTATGAAAAATGTACTGAAATGGAAGAAAATAAATGTTTTATTTGAATTGAATTGAATTTAAGGAATATTTGCCGATCTAAACCGTTGTTTTGACTATTCAAACATTCATTCCTTAGGTGGAAGACCTTGCCCAACGCTGTGCTGACAAGAAAACAGAGCTGGAAAAGAACATTCAAAACATAGAATTACAACGTCATGAGGTACACACTGCAATGCAGACTCTACTAGATGATGTCAAGCAAGCCTACACCATCAAGGCCAAGGAGCTTGAAGAAAATCTTCGAAATCTCACCGACCAAATAAATGCCTTAAAGTATAGTTTTGATGACGACCTCAACGTCTTGAAGTCAAAAGATCGTCAGAGGATCAAGAGTATTTGTAGTCCAAATTATTACTTTGGTAGATAATGACAGACTGGGTCATCTTGAGACAGACACTCTATCTGCTCATATCCTGCTCTGTGAGGAACTAGATTCCATGCTGAAGGAGGCTACCGATCACACTTCTGCGGAAGCAATTAAAAAGAAAGCACAGGAGGAGAGGTTCAAACCAGCAGATGATACTCGCCTCGACCTCGGGAGCATCTCAGGATCAGATCCCAAGATAGAAGTCATTCAGTGTGTAAATCTACGGCCATATATGTACGGAATGACACGGTACTCACGTAACAGTGTGGGTATCGTATATGGGTGGACTGCGAATGGTGTTGATATCATTGATTCAAACGGTGGTATGCTGCAGTATAATACCATACCCAATGACGGGAAATATGATGACCTTGTCTATCAACAAAACGGATCATTATGCTTATTGATGTGCAGTACTAAAGAAGCATTATACTCCCCCCATGGCTCCAGGAAGGCAACAATCCATGTGAGAGGCAATAATGATGATCTCAATGTTAACAGAAGTCAAGCAGATGAAATCATCATTACTAACTCTGGAAACCAAGTCTATATCTATGACCCGACAGGATCCACACTTAAACACACTATTCAAACAAAACACAAGACTTGGCAGGCATCTACCACCAGGACGGGTTTGATCGTCACAAGTTCATGTTGGGACGATCCAAGGGTGGTGACGGTCTATGACAGGGATGGGAATGCTGGTGAGTCTCTACAAGCTCCAGAGGATGTCTTCCTGTATGCTGCCGTGGATGAGCAGGACAGGGTGTATGTAGCGAGTGTTGATATGGATAATAGTAGCGTCGTGATCAGGCTCTATGATCTTGATGGTCTGAACCTGAAGGAAAGAGTTGAGTTTAATGCACTAGATATGACATTGGATTGGAGTTGGTGTTACTTGGTTTCCCTCTCCCCAGACAAGCTCGCCTTTGCTTGTTGGGATAACTTATATTTCATCAAGGTATCACAGTAATCCACGTTATATCACACCATGTTGTATGGAAACTGACGTGCTTTCACCCTGCTACAAATCTACTTTAACCATGTTAACACGTGTCGATATTCAATACTACATGTATATTACTTACCATGTGATAACTACATCCAATGACAAAATCAGTTATTGTGATATTATAAATACAATTTAATTCGTAGAAAATATATTTATTGGAAAAAAGAACATGTGTCGCAGTAAGAAGCTGGATAAAACATTGAAATTTTAGAATTTAATTCGACAATATTCGAGTGACACAAATGATACATAAAATGAAGTATATCAATTATACGTTATTTTGTACCAATTTCCGAGTATTGAATATACTATTTAGTCTGCAACAATCATAGTCCTATCTTGCTTATCGTTGAGAGTGATCGCATAATGACTAACTTAAAAACAAGTAAGTATTTATTGAAAATACCACTAAAGTATATGTATAAATCAAGAGAAAGACTATAATACATACTAATGAAAATATTTACAATGCATAAGGGGCATGAATGGAAAATAGGCAGAAAGAGTACACTTTGCAGTATTAGACCATTTTTCTTCCACGTCATGCGAAATTTTCGCACCATCATACTCATGCCTATTCACTACATTGTAGAAAAATATTGGGTAAAATGTTTACCTCCACGAGGGTCATTATGTTACCAACCAAATTGGGATAGTATTTTACCCAATGCGGGAGGCATTATGGTCCAGTAAGGTTAAAAAACCTAAGCAGCGATTACTTTAGAATGGGCAAAATTCTCATCACAATGAATAAATAGAAATGTCCAAAAGAAATGCCCAGTGTTGTTTTGACACAGTCATAATTACCCACATGGAGCACTTTTACTCAGTGCATTTGTATGTTATTCCATTAAATTATCATGGATGATTTAGATGCTTTCTTTCGGACCACTTCTTGTATTTTATTTTCGATAATGATGTGTTCTTCTCAAAAAGGGGAAAATGCCAGTCTTAACCCTATCTAGGCCGGGGTATTTTGGGAGTTCATATGGCCGGGGGGGGGGGGCTCCCAGGCCCCCCTTAAGATCTCGGCCGTCGACCGCGCGATCGCGCCGAAAATTGGCACGCACGTTGCCTGGGACATAATCTACAAGATTGTATAGTAATTTTTTTTCATGCAAATTGCTATTAAGTGATTATGCTAATTTATGCGTAATTTAGTATGCAAAATCATTCTTTTTCCTCTAACTCCCTAAATAAAGCTCCAAATGTACTAATTTTTGGTATAGAAACTCTTTGTGGTGTTCTTAGCAAGTGTACATGAAAAAAATTGCGATATCAAATCATTTTCTTATGTATTGTATTGTTTTTTGCAATTTCTTATGTATTTCTTTGTTTTTTGACCTTTTGTTTTTCATTGTTTTTTCAATGAAATTTGTTGGGGACTCTTCTGTGATCATAAAAAGCATAAAATAAATACATTTAGACCAGCAAAACTAAAAATAATCATGCATTTATGAATTTTGGTTGAAAACACAATTTGCATTGACTTTGTACACGAAATCACGTTTTTGAGCAATTTTTGGTCTGACATGCACTCACATAATGTTGCGTAATTTCGGAACCACATACCCGGGTGACGCAAAATTGATCTCAAAAGTTGAAAATATACTATTTTGATTTCCTTCCTCTGAGAATGTTTACAAGACATCTGAAGAACATTTTTTTTATTTATTGAACTTGTCATAAGTCCATCTGAAAAGAAATGGAAGCAATGTAATGGTTAGTGAACTCGTGGAGATATGAATATATAATTTATTCGTATATTAGGGAACAGGTGGAGATATGAATATATAATTTATTCGTATATTAGTGAACAGGTGGAGATATGAAAATATAATGTATTCGTTTATTAGAGAACAGATGGAGATAGGAATATATAACTTATTCGTATATTACAGAATAGGTGGAGATATGAATATATACCTTATTCCTATATTAGAGAACAGGGGAGATATGAATATATAATTTATTCGTATATTAGTGAACAGGTGGAGATATGAATATACAATTTCATTCGTATATTAGGGAACAGGTGGAAATATGAATATATAATTTTATTCGTTTATTAGTGAACAGGTGGAGATATGAATATATAATTTTTTTGTATATTAGTGAACAGATGGAGATAGGAATATATAACTTCTTCGTATATTACAGAATAGGTGGAGATATTAATATATACATTATTCCTATATTAGAGAACAGGGGAGATATGAATATATAATTCATTCGTATATTAGTGAACAGGTGGAGATAGGAATATATAGTTTATATTCATTCGTCAATATGCCAACCACCGATAAGCATTTTGAGAAATAAAATATTTGCTGGTAAAAAAGATATCTTTTTGTTTAGGTATTGTTGAACAGTAGTCTTGAAAGTATACTGTTTTTCTTTTCTTTATTTTAAGAATGTTAACAAGACATCTGAAGAACCAGTTTATTTTTCTTTCTTGAATTTTTCATAATTCCCTTTGAAATGGAATGGAAGCAAGGTAATTATACTTTATATATTGATAAACAGATGGAGATAGATAATTTTGAAATTCATTTGCCAATACAGTGTGTATCAAAAAAAGTTTACATTTAGAAAAAGTCCTGTAAAATTATACATATGTAATATCCTGAGGATTTTTCCACATTTTCACATTGGTACAGATCCATTTAAGCAAAATGACGCTATAAATGTCGAAAAATATTTCCGCTTGAGTGAGCACCACTTACTTTTGAAAAGTTAGTGAAAAAATGATTTGCGCAGAACTTTGAAATAGTTATGCGAATAAAAGTAGACCTTAATCATGAAGAACACATGGAATTTAGCTAGTAAAATTGATTTGAAGATATCTTTTACCTTTTCAAGATGTTTCCTCGCCTAAAACACTTCGAAGTGTGCGTTGCGCTTCACCCCACTCCCCCACACACCGAGGGCCATCGTGACGATATTTGCTTTACACTGAACTGTGATTTACATGAAATGGCTCAGGCTTGATTTTCATTTTTCTAATCATTGTCAAGCTTGGGAAAAGTGTGGAGAAACAAGTATTAAATGAAAAATGAAATGTAAACCCACTTTAAATGATAAAAACTTTGTGAAAAAATGCTGGAGATGTCTGATATAAATTTTTGTTCAGATTCAGTTATGTCCTCAGATCCAGCTGGCACAAAAAGGGTAAAGGTTGTGCTGACTAAGTGTTGAAATTTCAAATTTGGGTGGCAAAACTGTTACAAAATGTTTGAATGTATCCGTTTAATTTCAATTGACTAAAAGTGCAAGGGAAATGTGTGAGAAATGTTTTGCAGGGTAAGTTTGATTTCACCCTTTCTCCTGGACACAGCGTGAAAACAAGCCTTTCTGCGCAAACAGATTTCTACGAGCTTTACAAAAATGGTCAGTGCTCACACAAGTGTAACATTCTGTCAAAACTTTTATTTTCATTGGACAGATGAGACCCAAACCCAAGATAATATGTGAAAAAAAATACCCACGTGTTGTATATTTTTGAATTCCCAGAGCTTTTTCAAAGTGTAAAATTTTTTTTGATACGCACTTTATAATTACGCATGTAAATATAAACTTTATCTCATTTATGATATTGCATATATAAATGAATTGTACTACAGTGTAAAGTATAATTACAAATTTTGCATTATTTTTCATTTTTATGGTGTAGAGGCTTTCTAAGAATTATTTAGAAAAAAGTTATACTGATAAATTTCACCAATCTTTAATTTTAGATTCAATAAACGATTGCTATTTGACTCATATACTCAAGTTTATAGTGCCCTCTCTATACCTTCAAGTGTGTAACCAAGATCGCTTCACATCCTAGGATTTGACTCCCATTAAAACTGCTAAATTTTAACAGTTTTTAAAGAATATTTCTGCAATCGTTATCCAGAATTTCACCTAACAAATGAGATAATTGTAAACATTGGTCTGGAAAATAAAAATAACAACTAGCTTGTTTTATTACAAGCCCCAAACGACGAAATTCTGTTCGATTTTAGGATCATGAAAACCGCCTTTAAAAAATAAGTTGTAAAAAATAAAAACCATTTTACGCAATAATTCAAAAGACCAAGGTATTACCTTAGACGTATAGGGACAATTTCTGGTTGATCTATGGTTATTTTCCTTTAATAACATTTCAAATTTACTTTAAATTTAATGAATTGAATTTAATTTATTAGAACGTCACTGGCATTCGCCAATGCTTTGTTCAAAACAAGAAGTACAAAATAATACAAAACAAATATACAATTTAAGGAATATAAGCAGATAAACAAAAACAAAATAGAATTTCGTCAAAAAGAGAAACAACTTATATCTCTACTTATAAATAGTAAGTGCCTTTTGACATAAATAATAGAAGGTATTACATTTTGAATATAATGTATAAATATTTTCTTGTGTAAATATCACGATTTAATAATAATTATACGCAACATTTATATAGCGCTGAATACAAATGTTGCTAAGCATTGCATACTATTACCCTGGCTTAAGCACGGCTACCCTGATCGGGCGCTTCGAGCATTCAAGGAATTCCTACCAGATACCCATTTACTACACCTGGGTCGAGAGTGGCAAATGTAGATAAACGCCTTGTCAAAGGACGCTAGTGCTGTGGTGGGATTTGAACACCGAACCTTGTGGTTCACAGTCTGGAGATGAAAAGAAGAATATAGGAAAGAAACAAAATAAAAATATCGGTTTTCGAAATAATTTACATGACTGATTTCAAAATTGTGTATGATGGCGCTGTTCTAACTTCTTGAACTGCGGCATTATTTCGGGTACACTAAATACAAGGTCGTTTATGATTGAGAGTGCGTGATCTGTTCTTAATGATTTAAGGTTTTTCATCATCCAATTGTATTAAGATGATTGAAAATAAATCACAATTTACTCGGATACTGATAGGGCCTACTATAGCAGCAAGAACTGCAGTTTGTAATGGGGTTCACTAAACTTTTGAGAAGGAATGGTGTACAAGGAAAGGGAGCCACTATTACTAAGGTATTAAAAAATAAGCAAAGCTAGGAAAATATACAAAGATAAACAATACGAACAAACATTGAAAAACTTTAAAAAAAGGAAAGACAGAACAAAAACAAAAGAGAGAAAAAAATCTACCACCAGAGAACGGATTAAAAAATAGAAAAATACACAAATAAAGAAAAAAAATAAACACAGACAGAAGAAAATAAAAAAGAGAGGGAGAGAGCGAGGGGGGGAGGCGGTGAGAGAGAGGAAGGAGGGACGAGAGAGGTATATATATAGAGAGAGGGGGGGGGGGGGGGGAGGGAAGAACGTGAAGCTCAGATGACAACTTTTGAAGACATGCAACATTTTTCTTTTCCTATTATCAAACTGTGTAAAAACTACCGTTAATGGCTTAATGATAGATTCATCAAACTTTGCAATCTAAAAAAGTAAGTTTTCTTGTGCGGTCATTCCCGCGCTAAAGACTTTAATTCCTATACGTTTAAGGCAATTTTATTCCTGAAAAGAACGATGACATCTTCTTCATTCTCATCTCACCTCTAGCCTATGCTGTGTTCATGTAGTTCCTTTCGAGTGTTAACTGCTCTTTTTATCGTTTTGGTTTAAGTATACACTGGTTTTGGCCAAGTAATGAAAATTTGCATGTTCGCTTCGCTCGCTCAAACATCGATATGCATGGTTAGCATGGTTAGTCCAACTTCAGTTATTTATGCAACAATTAAAACTATTAAAACGGCAATCGAAAAAAACGTGATAGGCCTTCACTATCACCACTAAATGGTTACAAGATTAAAGCCCTCGATGTGGGGGTGCCCTCGCCATTTGGAAATTTGATCTCAATATATTTCTATCATCCTCGCTGCTTGGGCCGGATTAACGTCACTGTAAGAAAGATGAAACAGGGACCCGTTTCATAAAGAGTTACAACTTTTGTAACTTTGCCATTATGGCATTTACCATGGTAACTTTGATTTTGATTGGCTGCTGAGCCCTGTTGCCATGGCAGTTGCTGCAATGGCAAAGTTGTAACTCTTTATGAAACGGACCCCAGACAGAAAGCATGTTTGACTGTACTGCGATTGAAGATATCAAGCATTATAATTGCGGTGCGCCACCAAAACGCGTGAATTCAATGAAATTACTGACGTGACGTCACAATGACATCTGCGCAGAGTGAAAACTTTTATCCAATCGGGTCGCGGTAACCAAGGGAATGATGTAGGTGCACCTGTTTATTTATTTTTGCATCGTAAAGCAAACAAAATTGAATTGACCTTCGCATACGGACGGACTCGGGCTTATATTCATGGAACCTTATTCAAATTTCCATACGTCTCTATGAGGATTAAGATTGTTTTTTCGCTTTCTCTGAAAGATGGTCAACATAACGTTTTGAGGTAAATAAATAACATTGTACAATATCTATTTCTACTCAGAAAAATAGTTTTTCACTTTCGTCCCAAAACATTGGTGCAAAAAGTTGATACTAGTTCGAGATCTTAGGCAATAGAGATTAATATAAAGAAGAAAAAACACTTGCAATATTACCTATTAATTACTCATTGTATGTCTAGGTGCCCTTTGTCCTCGTAAAGGCGTGTAGTAATTTGGCGATTGCGAGTTTTCGGATCGTCCTGTGCGCCTGTCATTTTTATTTACATCATTTCATGTCCATTTATATTTCACTATTGCTCACGAGAGTCATTTCTGGGTGATTTTGAAGTGAATAGCGAACGGAGAGTAAGTGAGAAGTTTTCCGCTCTCTACCGAGAATTTAACTTTGCGTGCTGAGGTTGCGTGGATATTTATGCATCTCGCACACATTTAGTTTTAGTTTTATCATTTTTCCGTAAATGATATCATTTCTTGTTTGTTACAAGTGGATTTTGATATATATTTGCCATATCTAGGAAGTTATTTCATGTCCACTACGTTGCATTTTCATTGCAACGCACGTGGTATTCTCTGTGCACAGTACACCAAAGGTGCACACGCCTTTCAATTCCTTGTTTGGTTAAACTTGCATTTCTGATCGCATTCTTCGCGAGTCTCTTCTATTGTTTGGCTCGCGGTCAAGAATTTCGTTCCTTGCATATTTTTGCGTAGCTTACCATCTCGTTGCTTTTGTTTGTGAATTCTTTGAAGTCTGCTTCTAGGCTTGGATATTTTTAGTCCGCCATTGTCTTTAAGATTTCTTCCGAATTCGGAACATTCACACCGCACCACTTTCAAAAAGAAAAAAAAGTCGGGTGTGAGTATTTGGTGGATTTATTGGATTGGAAAAAGTAATTTGAACTTAAAATTTTCCCTCGATCCTCAGTAATTATTCCAGATGGTATAAGTTTCCTAGAATTTCATAGTCTTGTAAATCAGGCAGTGTACCAATATTATGAGGGCGTAGAGTTGCTGTTCTTATATTTTTACACATTTTCCAGTAGATCTATATATTTTCTATCGACATTCAGTAAATGTTTTTACAACCAGTTCTAGTGGCGTAGACAGGTCCTTAGACCTGGGGGGGATGATCGCTAGCTGGGTCATACTTTATATATATATATATATATATATATATATATATATATATATATATATATATAATTAATATATAAATATAAAGAATGAAGGAGATAACGTACTCGATAAAAACAAAATATCATGGGCCAAAGCTTAAAGATAAGAAAATAACACGATCTGCCTCATGGATTATCTCGTGTGTCTTTTAATCACTTTGCTTTCAGCAATAAACAGGGCATCCAGTAATAAACAAACTTCCTTGCACATTTTTCATGGCAGTAATCTTTTGTTTGATTAATGACAATGAGTAAAGATGATCATAAGAGAAATGTCATTTGTCGGATGTCTAGTTATCATCTTGGTCATGACAGTCCTGCTAAACATGATCTAGAATAACTAGTATTCCTTATTTTACTAGTATAGTAGTATACTCTTTTAAAAGTAGCGATATTGTTAATGATCAAACGAATGAATCAACAACTAAAGGAATAAACAAATAAACAGCCAAATAACTAAAAAAAAATATCAATTACAATTATAGTAATAGGGGTAAAAAGCTCAACATTATATTTCTTATCCACGTGCAGATATGCGGACACTAAAATGATAAGCACATTCTGTTTAAAATTACCATGATTACAAAGGCTTGATTGAATTAAGTATGGAAATGAAATAAACCTCACCGGGTTGTCGGGAGTAAACTGTATAGATAGTAACTTGTTATAATTTCGATTCATTCCTTATTATGTACCTTGTTATGATGATTATGATAAAAACATAGGTAAGGAAATGTAACAGTTTATAACCTTCAAACCTAGAAGACTGCGCACGTACAGAAATCACTGGTATAAGTAATTCCAAAATACATTGCGCCTCGACTTACTTCTTCTTGAAACTGGAAGACGTTTATTTTCACCCAATATAGTTATGCAAAACAGTCCTTAACAGTAAAGGATTATAATGCCCAACATGAAGGAAAAACAGGCATACTAATGCTTCATATGGCAGTATCAGGTAACACGCTCGAAAGGAACATACTTGCTAAGTTCCTATTCTCTTGAACGATTCAATAATCAGTACATGTATAAGTACAAAAGTATGAACGCTTAAGTGCTTAATGATTAGGAAATGTACTTGGTGAAACTCTGAATAACGATCCTTAAATGTATATGACGACGCAAGACAGTTGTTATTACTTAAAACTTGCAAGTTGTAAATGCATATAAGATGATTGACTCTGAATAAAAGTCCAATTTTGATCATGTTTGTCATTGCTGTACGTTATGATTATTACTGCTATTATTATTGATTGATTTTAACTAGCATTCATTGCTTTATTACTGTATAGTTTTGCTTCTTCCCCCACAGAAACCTGGGGGGGATGATTGTACACACCATCCCCCCCACCTAAAATTCTGGGGGGATGCATCCCCCCATCCCCCCCCCGCTATCTACGCCCCTGTCTAGAATAACTAGTATTCCTTATTTTACTAGTATAGTAGTATACTCTTTTAAAAGTAGCGATATTGTTAATGATCAAACGAATGAATCAACAACTAAAGGAATAAACAAATAAACAGCCAAATAACTAAAAAAAATATCAATTACAATTATAGTAATAGGGGTAAAATAAAAAAAGCTCAACATTATATTTCTTATCCACGTGCAGATATGCGGACACTAAAATGATAAGCACACTCTGTTTAAAATTACCATGATTACAAAGGCTTGATTGAATTAAGTATGGAAATGAAATAAACCTTACCGGGTTGTCGGAAGTAAACTGTATAGATAGTAACTTGTTATAATTTCGATTCATTTCTTATTATGTACCTTGTTATGATGATTATGATAAAAACATAGGTAAGGAAATGTAACAGTTTATAACCTTCACACCTAGAAGACTGCGCACGTACAGAAATCACTGGTATAAGTAATTCCAAAATACATTGCGCCAAAAATATTGAGTGAAAAAAACCTCGGATATCACTGAGGCCATCCAAAATTTGCACTTTCATTCCAAAATCATTCATTTACTAATTCGCTCCTTAGAGACTGAAAATTTTCACCTTTCCTTTGCAAAGTAGGGGTTGAGGACATGGCCAGCAGGGAAAAGGGTCAGTGTATGTGTATAGGTAATTTCTTATTAATTCGTTTGAACAGTGTTAATGTGTTAAGCAATTGCTCTGAAAGGGAGTGATTAAGCGACACTTTCTTAAATCTGTAATGAAATATTTTGAACTTATCTCCTTTGCAAATACATAATTATTATAAGGAAATGTACTTGGTGAAACTCTGAATAACGATCCTTAACTGTATATGACGACGCAAGACAGTTGTTATTACTTAAAAGTTGTAAATGCATATAAGATGATTGACTCTGAATAAAAGTCCAATTTTTATCATGTTTGTCATTGTTGTACGTTATGATTATTACTGCTATTATTATTGATTGATTTTAACTAGCATTCATTGCTTTATTACTGTATAGTTTTGCTTCTTCCCCCACAGAAACCTGGGGGGGATGATTGTACAGGTTACACTTCGTAATTCCGAAGGTTCTTTATTCCGAAGGTTCGTAATTCCGAAACACGTAAATTGCCTATACCTCGATGTTCGTTAATCCGAAAACGAAAAAAGGTTCGTTAATCCGAACATTTGTGGCGTAATTCCGACGATTCGTTATTCCGAAGGTTCGATAATCCGAAAACGAAATAAGGTTCGTTGTTCCGAAGGTTCGTTAATCCGAAAACGAAATAAGGTTCGTTGTTCCGAAGGTTCGTTAATCCGAAAACGAAAAAAGGTTCGTTGTTCCGAAGGTTCGTTAATCCGAAAACGAAAAAAGGTTCGTTGTTCCGAAGGTTCGTTGATCCGAAAACGAAATAAGGTTCGTTTTTCCGAAGGTTCGTTAATCCGAAAACGAAATAAGGTTCGTTTTTCCGAAGGTTCGTTAATCCGAAAACAAAATAAGGTTCGTTAATCCGAAAACAAAATAAGGTTCGTTAATCCGAAAACAAAATAAGGTTCGTTAATCCGAAAAATGAAAACCGGGAAAGCAGAGGCAGAGGCAAGGGGAGGGGGGCGGGGGACACTGTTGCCGTTCAATTATTAAGAGGCCTGGGAAGGCAAGGGCGGCCGAACGAATTTTCGTTGGGGGTAAAGCCAAAAAATGAAACTCATACGTCAAAATGGGCACTTTGGTGATATTTTCACCTTAAGATTATCATCTGCTTGAAGTCATTGTGTGTTTGATAGTGATTAAGTAGAGAAAAACTTTTTTTGAAGTGACTTCTTTTTATGGCAAAATGTATATTTAGGCTTTATTTTTCGGGAGAGAGTATAATGAGCGAGCGGCTTGGTAAAACAAATTCAAAGGTGAAGTTGTATAACGTTTTTTGTGGTCAATTATTCTTAAAATGGCATTATTGCGAGGTGTTGCGAGCGTGAATCACAAGCTAAAACTTTAGGTTATTTCAATAAAAAATGAAAATTAGTTTTTAAAAATCCGAGCAGATTTCTGCTGTCATTAAAAAGATGTGCATCTAACTAAAGAATTAACTCGAGCGCAAAACGCGAGCTTAAACATACTGACCAGAAAAGGAACCTGTTAAAGAAACCATTTAGTGACCTCTTTATAGGATGCATATTTTACCAATCGAATGAGAGTGCGAAGCGCAAGCTGAAAATTTTAAATATTCCAGCCTGAAAACTTAACTTAACTTGTATACTTTAAAAAGAGTTTTATTTCGAAAAAACATGAAAAACGGCATATTTATTTTTGAAAAAGGAACTTTCCCATTTTGGAAAATATTAATTCCCCTGTTTTTTATTTCATTTTTGATGCCCCCTGCCTCCCTCCCGGCGGATCCAACTTTCGTCAAATAGAGGGGGGGGGGATTTTTTTAAGCCATATTTTCCTTGATCGGCAGTTTAAAGTTGATTTTTGTTTGTTTCTTTGAAAGAGTAGTCCTAACAGTCAATAATTAGCTTTATCCTTATAAAATAAAGTAAATAAAATTATGTAATAACATGATAAACCCTTTTTAAATAATGCGAGCGCAAGCTATATATTTTTTTTAATATGATGGGCAATGTGTTTGTGATCTTCAAAGCGAGATGCCTATGTAACTAAATTTAGATAATAACTGCTAGCAAGAAGCGCGAACAGAATTTTTAAATATATAAGCTCTGACCTGATCTAAGGGGACATTTTAAGAACTTTTTGCAGTTAGCCATGAAGACGATGCGTGTTTTAACCAATGGCGGCGGAACGTTTTTTTTTTTTTGGGGGGGGGGGGGGCAAAGCAAAAAAAGGGGCCAATAGGGGCAATTTGGTGCAAACGGATATTTTCACCATTAGATTATCATCTGTGTGAAGAGGTTGTCTTGTAGTAACTAAATTGAGCACAATTTTTTAAGTGATCACTAAAGTTATATATTTACGTTTCATTTCTGTGAGTCAAATCTGAAGATGTAAAATTCACCTTTTTGGTCAATTACTGTTAAAAGGGCATCCTTGTGAGATGTTGCGAGCGAATCACGTGCTCAAACTTTTGGAAATTTCATGTGGGCCCAGAATGATAATATTGATATAGATATTATTTGCCCAGGGAAGCCACTTCAGTTCTGAAAACTATTCTCCCAGCTATTATTATTTTTTTTACAAGAACGCTTAGAATGTCCAGTTTTGAGGTTGGAAAATCGGAAAAATTTGGCTCACGTTTCTCGCTCGCATCAAGTATTGTTTATTGAGGAACTCATTCTATTCCTGGTTACAAAAAAGAAGTATGAAATGTCCAGTTTTCAGGTTTGAATATCACAAATTTTAAGCCTGCGGTTCGCGCTCTCATTATTTAGTTCGTGAGACATATATTCTATTCATGAGTCACTAAATGCAGTCCTTAAAAGATTACTTTCTGAAGCCTGTTGCATAAAACTTTTACCTGAGAAAACTCTGGTAAAAACTGAAAACTAAGGTTAGTCTGATTTCCGCCATTGACTTTAGCACAGGGCAAAAACTCCTGTAAAAACAACCTGAGTTTGTCAGGTAAAAAGTTTCATGCAACGGGCCCCAGGTCAGTATATAAACAAATTACAGCTCGCCCTCGCATTAATTCTTTTAGAAAGATACACATCTTTCTCACGATTACAAAAAAAAATGCTCCGAATGCTCACTTCGCATCTTGTTACATGAAATGTCTACTAGTTTGAGCTTGCGATTCGCGCTTTCAACATCTCACAAGGATCATTTCTCGTATTATTTTTATTTTTATTACCAGCAGAAGCTGTTATTAAAAATGACATCCCCTCCAATACAAATCCTATTATCTAGAGGTTGCTCGCACGCTTCCAACACACTTGATCCCCTGCATCTTTAATTAAACCATTTGCCTAGGCAGCAATTGCTCAGATAAAATCGAAATTAGCCTATGCTTGATCAGGGCGCCTATATTCTTAATGAAATACATGCATTGGCCCCAACACACGCATGTATCATCGATCGTTATTACTATCATTGCATAATATCGTTTAATCTTGTAATGACAACATCGTTTTTGTTACCAAAATGAATTATTTTCATTTTCGGAAATACGAACCTTATTTAATTTTCGGATTAACGAACCTTATTTCGTTTTCGGATTAACGAACCTTATTTCGTTTTCGGATTAACGAACCTTATTTCGTTTTCGGATTAACGAACCTTATTTCGTTTTCGGATTAACGAACCTTATTTCGTTTTCGGATTAACGAACCTTCGGAATTACGAACCTTATTTCGTTTTCGGATTAACGAACCTTCGGAATTACGAACCTTATTTTGTTTTCGGATTAACGAACCTTCGGAATTACGAACCTTATTTCGTTTTCGGATAAACGAACCTTCGGAATTACGAACCTTATTTCGTTTTCGGATTGACGAACCTTCGGAATTTCGAACCTTCGGAATTACGAACCTTCGGAAATACGAACCTTCGGAATAACCGAACCTTCGGAATTACGAAGCTCCGGAATTACGAATGTATGCGGATTGTACACACCATCCCCCCACCTAAAATTCTGGGGGGGATGCATCCCCCCCATCCCCCCCGCTATCTACGCCCCTGACCAGTTCTATACACATTGAGTGGCAGAAAGAGTGTTAGAAGTTTTAATACTCCTGGTTGCCGAGTTTAGTAATAATCTGAATTTACTTCAAACTTTAAACCAACTCAAAATTACATTTGTGTCGGTGGTAATCATGGTAATAGGTGGGTTTTTTCTGAACTTCAGATCTTACCTGTTACTAGAAAAATAGGTGGGTTTTCTGAGCTTCGGATCTTACCTGTAACTTGAAATATATACTCTTGATTATTGTTTTAATTAATACACATCTTGTGCATTTTCTTTAATGCATTTCATTCATCACATATTGTGATTGTTTCTTGTACTAATTACAATTGTCATTCATTGTTGCTAAAAATAATTGTTCACCCACTCGGTAGAATTGTGTGTGAATATATAGACTTCTATATATCCAGTGTCAGACCCGTTGGGACTGGAAAAAACAGACGTCTGAATTATTTGTTTGAATGGACTTCTGTATAATAATTCCAGTGGCAGACCCGTTGGGACTGGAAAAAGAGAAGTCTGAAATATTTATGTGAATAGACTTCTGTCAATACCAGTGTCAGACCCGTTGAGACTGGGAAAGAGAAGTCTGAATAATTATATCTGACATATCGAATAATTAGTAGTTTGGGCTGGTTGGGTGTAGGCTTCATAATTTTTCGAAATTGTGTGGTTGTGCAGAGAAACCGGTAGGCTATTAATTTCTTGATAACTAAGATACATTATTCTCTGTTCTTTATATATGTTACATGTTTATATGTCGTTTTGATTCGAAATAAATTGAATCAACACTATTGATAAATCTTTGTGCTGATTTTGATTTCCATTGATTTGCAAGTCAAAAAGTAATAAGATTGTTTTTGACCAAATTTGATTCCTTGATCGCCTAGCTCGCTCGGCGAAACACGCCGAGTCGAATCACGTGACTACTGTATTTTACACTTGATCGAGACTCTCGTAAACACAGTCACACTCACAGTCGATCAGAGTTAGAATTTGCTGAACTCTGATTTTATACTATTATAGTGATTGACAGTTGATTTATTTTGAAGATTAGTTCTAAGTAGGAACTCGGAGAGGTTGATTTTGTAATTAGATCATTCATTATTAGTTAATATTAGGTCTAACGTCGCGCGGTTTTCAACCAACCCCAGCGCAACGAACCTCTCTGTCTGGCCGTAACTTCAGGCAGGGATAACGTTCACGAGCCGGTAATCGTCTCAGTGAAGGCAAATTTTCGTCAATTTTTGCTGACAAATTGCTGGATTTTAGCTGCCAATTGTCTCTTGATCCAATATTTAAGCAAACGTAGCTAAATTCCTTATTCCCATATTGATATTTCATGTTTTTAGATCTATCCTTCAATTTATCATTCAACTTTGGTGTCGAGTAGTCACCAGCCAACGACCTGCACGTTAGCCGTATACCGGTACCTTTGTGAGTGTCTGTGCAGTAGCACTTTGCATTTTTGTCTTTGAGATCAATTGGACTCTTACTGGAAATTAAAAGAATATATTTAAATTCATTTTTCTTTAAGTTGAGCTGATCAGCTGAGTTAGAACTGTGAATTGGTTTATTTGCCTAAAATATATTTCAGATTTGGCGCTTCTGTCTTTTCTGATTTTTGTAAGCTCATATCAGAAAAATTCCATCGTGAGAATTTAATTGATCCCCAAATAAATCTAGTATCTTCATAATAGTTTAGGGATTTTTCCTTTGCAGATAATTTAATCTCTCGGGTGTTTGTAATTTCCTGACCGTGTATACCTGGAGCCAACAAGTGCAATTGTTTTAATTTGGCTTTTGACTCGGTGTACAATGGTTTGAACGAGGACTTGGAATTTAATTTCAGGCCCTTAGTTCTTTGTAGGAAATTTTTCTTGGAGATCATCCTGGATTGTCATTCTGTCTGCTAGAAATTTAGGTTTTCTTAGTTGATTAAATTTAACAAGCATTGTTAGATCAGGAATTTTTCTTCAGAATAGTTCTTGCTTGAGAATTTAATTTCTACATTTTTTAAAGAAATATTAATCTCAGCTTTAGGTACCCTGATTTTAAGTGAAAGGTACAGATACTATTGGTCTTTGATATCAGAATCAATGTTTGATATCAATATTCTTTGAAAAAAAAATCCTTTCGTTCATACGGTTTGCTCTGTCGTATTTTTGGAGCATCATTCTTGCGCTGAAAATTTGCAAATTTCTATTCTGGCTCAAGAATTCAACCCTTCAGTGAAATTCAAAATTCACTGCTGTCATTTTGCGCAAGTTTATCTCTAAATAGTAGAGCCATTTTTTGGCTTGTTGCCATTAACTTTCTTTTTTTTTGTAACTTATCCACATTCTTAAAAAAAAAAGACAGAAGAAAAATAAAGAAAATCGGATGTAGGATATATGTGTTTGACATTTATTTATTGCATTCATCAGAAATAGGCAATTGTCATTGAATGCTACTCTGTGGTTGTTGAGGTTTCAATAAGTTGAACTCTTGTTAGGTTCTGTTAATAGTTGTAAATTAAGTAAAACTTATTGACACTTCTGCGATTACTCAGAGTAGTACAAGTTCTGACATATTCTATTCTACAAGTGTAGTTTCTGAAACTTGAAGCTGGATTGTAACTCGTAAATATACTTTCACTGAATACATCCATTGCTACATGAGTGTGTACATACATTTATTATTAATATTCAGAGTTTCAGACGCTCATTCTTGCAGTACGAGTATTGCCATACTTCACTCTTTCCTTGGCATTAAGTGTATTCAGTGACACGAGATTGATTATAAACCTAGTTAAGTTCTTTCACTGATCTGCAAGCTATATTCTGTTAAGTTACACCTGTAGATCATTGAACTTGAATTTATGAAAGTATAATTTAAAATATGTTTAAGAATATGCCTTTGAATCACCAGGGTGATCATCAATAATACTTTTCTGAATTTATTTGGAATTGATAATGATGCAAAGTGATATTGCCAGAGTAAAACAAAGATTAGTTGAAGACATAATAGACAGTCGTAATACTAGTAGGGGATACATATATGAGTATTCACTGGCAGATAATCTGTACAAGCTTGGTTATCCAAGAAATTTTGTAGATGAATTTGTTTATGAGAGGTTTGATTGTTCGAGGATACATTATTTATCTGATCTTGATTTAACAGATCTTGTATATGAATGTCCTGATAAATGCCAATATAAATATGCTGAACCCAATACTGGTAGACAGCCTCAGGCTGATAATTTGCATTCAGCTTATATTCAATGTGAACCCAGATCAAACAGCAGGGTTCAGAATACAAATAAACATGATTCTTATCCACAATCTTCCTCTCATACTTCTAATGATCATTCCAAAGCTGATGATAGTTATATGGCACGGATGATGCACTGTATGGCTGTTGAAATGAAATCATTGTCAGAAGAACTGAAATCATCTCGGCATTCATTTGCTTTGGATTCAAGACTTCCGCCCTTAGATCGAGGTTGCGATGCCCTGAGAACTTATTCTCGTGGGTATACTCCTGGTGCGCGAGTGTCCTCGTTGCCCAAGTCCGTGACCTTCGATGGTAGAGGGTGTTGGCACACTTTCATACGTAATTTCCAGCTGTATTCGGAAGATCGCGGTTGGGATCAAGCCCAACAGCTCAATGAACTTTGCTTTTGTCTTGAGGGAAGTGAAATCAAATATTGTGCATCAGTTATTGTTTCTTCCAAAATAAACGTTCCCTATACAGATATTGTTCAGAAGCTTGAGCAAAGGTTTGCTTCCAAAGAATTCCCTGTCGCACAATTGCAATTCGATTTTGCGCAGCAGGCAACAACCGAAACAAAGGGGGAATGGGCCGATCGTGTCCTATCCTACGCTTCACGCGTCTTTGACGGATTGACTGAGGAGATTGTTGAGAGGCAAATAGTGCACAAGTTTTGTCAGGGTTCATTAGATCAAGAAGCGGGGAAATGCGCTATCCAATCACGTCCTCGAAATCTTGATCATGCCATTGATTTAGTTCGGTGGTTTCAGCATCGGCTAGAATATGCAAGACAAAGGTCTTACGATACTGTCGAGGAGGATCTCAGAAATAACTGTGTGGGCATTTCCGGGCATGCCTCTGATGCTCAGCAGTCCTGTCAGGACAGTCTGGAGGATCGAGTGCCCAATCTGGAGAAGGTCGATAATATTCAATCTGCTCTAGGGGCACAGATGAAGTCCTTCCAGTCCTCAGTCCAGTGATCGGTAACTGTTGTCCCAGAGCTGAATAGGCACACAGGTTTTCCTTCGACAGAAGACACTGCATCCAATGTGTCTTGTCGTGATGTTTGTTTTGCATGTAACAGATCTGGGCACTTTAAGAGGAACTGTCCAGAACGTTTAGCAGTAAAACATGTAGGTATTTTAAGTGTAGAAGATGTAACTGTTAATATCACATGTGTAGATGATGTAACTGTACATACTACATGTGCAAGTGATGATACTGTAAATACCGTAGGTGTAGATAATGTAAGCTTTGTAACTGTGTCAGAGGACAGTCGAGCCTCTACTGAGGATGCCAAGCATGGGCAGAGATATCTTGAGCAGTTGCTTTGGGGAAAGTACCCCTCCTAAGCTGTCCATCTTTGAATTCCTCAGTTATCCCCTCTGGTGGAACCAGAGATATGTCTGTAGTTTAATGGCCAATTCCATTTATCTTGTCCATGGCTCCTTCCTCCCTGGCCACCACCCCAAGAATGGAGTAGTATCTCCTTGATCAGTTGCTGAAAGTCCTGCAATTGAAATTTGTGTTAGGCATTATAATTCATTTCATGGACACAAGAAGGTGAAGGCACACCTCTTATTTTTTATAGCTTTTACCTCTTGAGGTGCAAACACTGGTTATGCAATAGATAGTTCTTTTATCACATTTGTATAAAGATATAGATATTTCAACCATATATCCTTTACCTTGTTTGCAAAGTCTTTATAAACAACCCTGGAAATATTGTCATACAGGATGTTGAAATAGCAGTAGTTTTTTCACAAGGGAAGATACTGTGTATGTATGTCAAGCTCAGGTTGTTATATTTATTTGCACCAGATCTGGTTGAAGTATCATTACATTAGTCATTACGTACATATTTTTTAAGAGCTCAAGCATATTACCAATTATATATCATGTTTGTAAAGGTCACATTGTACAGGCCTATATTAATTGGTAACAGAGCTCCAGCCAAATGTACAACTTATGTAAAAACAGACTTACAGTTCAACTTAAGGAATCTTTTATGTAAATTGCTGGCAAGGCTGAACATCTTCTTTCAGACTTACACGAAATAAGAAGATATTCTTTATGTCAATACATAGACCAGACTGGGCCCGCCTGGCCAGATGAATACTTACCATTTACTTGTTCTTGTTCCTCCATGTAAGTATATATTTGCTGGTCTCCAGTAATGAGATATTTAATTTTGCTGGACCAGCAATCTTTTTCTAAATGAACAATTGTTATTGAATAATTCTATGTCCAGCTCAGATCACACTTTTTATGTACGGCATCTGAGGTATTTTATTGGTGTCATGTATGTAATCAGTTTTAATCATATAGGCATATATTACATTCCTCTGTCAGGTTCCTTCGTATCTGTTTATATCTATTGAGATTGCACAATATAGTCGCAATCTGATGGAACCGGGAGGAATGTAGTAATTGGGCCATGTACATGCAGTACCCTATATGTATTAATATGTGTATAACTATAAGTCTATGTATTGATCTATGTTCATGAATGTATTAAGTCCGTGTGTGCTGTGTGTAGGCGAGGAGCACTCCTGATTGGAGGAGCCTTTATATGCTCCTACGCCTGCTACTTACAATGTATGTATTAAGTCCGTGTGTATGCTGTGTGTAGGCGAGGAGCACTCCTGATTGGAGGAGCCTTTATATGCTCCTACGCCTGCTACGTACGTGTGTGCGTTGCACAGCACGTACACAAGCTGGTGCTAGGAGATCCAGCGTAGACACCAAAGAGAAGAGATACAGCGTAGACACCGTAGAGAGAAGACCCCGAGACGCCATCGAGTGAACACATCCCAGAAGCTCCCCACTCGGCGCCGTGGTCCGTTATTTAGTGTTCATAGAAGTCTGCAATATCTGTTATCTACCTTGTGGCATCGTTGTGCAAGTGCCAGGTGAGTATTAGTTGTTGTCACTGTTGTACCGTCGAAGTAACCCATTCGTGATTCGTGAGTAATAATCCTTGTCAGTGTCGTGCCTGTCATTAACCAACCACTCGGTTTTCGTATCTGTCTGTATTGTGCCATATCACTAAACCACCCGCCATCCCTCTTTCAATTTTACTTCAGGCGTATCTGTGCGATTCTATTCTTTATTCCATTTCCATTCAAAACATAATACAAAGTAATATAAAGTAATACAAATCAAATACATTATTAGAAGACCAACAACGACCATTAACTTTACACATGCAACACATAGTGGTTGAGTGGTCTAAGATACGTGAAAGTCCGGGTTTCTATCTTAACCACGGCACGAATGTCTGTGAGTAAACTCCATTGCTCTTTCATCCTACATTCAGTAAATGGAAATGGACCTTTGGCCTTGGTTACGTGACCTGAAACTCAGGCAGGATGTTCAATAATAGTTGATTTACCTTTATGTCCAAGTTTCATGAACTGCGTCTATACTTTCTAAGTTGTGATATCATTTTCAAAAACTTAACCTTCGGTAAGGATTTCTATGTTTTAGCTGCCGCCGCAGCCGTCGGATAAGCGGTGCTTATGGTCTCGCTCTGCTATGCAGGTGAGACAAATATCCAACTGAAAATGGGGTATTTTTTTTTCGAATTTTAGGCATTATACGGCCTCGAAATGCTTTCTTTCTCATCAAAATCCCGATTTTTGGGGTGATTTTGTTCCCTTTCTTTTCTCCTTCCACAGTGTTCTTTATTTTAAAAAATCTTCTACATTACATTATTATACAAAATATTTCATACAAGACAGTGAAAAAAGAAGTTAAATATATAAAAATTATGTACGTAACACTTTTAACATGTACACGCATATAAATATTGAAATATTAACTATTCAATATACAATAGATAAAGACAATATTCAGAGAAGATTTATCCACAAAGAAAACAGTGCTCCGTGTTTAATAAAGTGACTCATTGTCAACTTGCTCCAAAAACATTCTGAAATAAACCATTTCTATCGAAATTTTTAATTTCTCTGAGATTTGTCGTAAATAATATATTTTTTTCCATTTCATAATATCGTTTTATCGTTCTGACATAATTGTGTTAAATGAATTATTATTAAATAGGTAACTCATTTCTTAATATGATCATGATATAGTACTGTTAAGCGCATTATTATTTGTACCACAAAAACCAAACAATTTATTTTCATATATTAACACGATATCTTCCCGAGTAATTTGAAATATCAACAATTTTTTTTCGACCAAATTACATTAGAATGGTTACAAAGGCAAAATATACACAAAATTGTTTCATCATTATCAAAACAATTTTTTTTCTTTCAACACGTGCACACGTTGGTATCAATAATTCGTTTATTTGAAGCAATAAGATAAAAAGAGCAATGTAGATAAAATTGCCTCGGTCATGGGCCGTGCCGGGAATCGAACCTCGGACTTTCATTGTGTAGTAAGGAGCCTTAGACCACTCGGCTAAGGCACATCACCACTGTGTGTAAATTGAATGGGTGCGCAGACATATAGAGCACCATTTGTTGTTCAATCTAAAAAAAAAAAAAATGCCCGACCGAGATATTTCCCAAGAAAATATTTAATTTTAGGTGGATGGGCAGGATGGATGCCCCCCCTAGCCCTGGATGCGTTTAACGTACCAAAGTGAGGCAAGAAACCAATGGGCTCATAAATATTCATGTTAGCAATCTTTGCACATTCACACAACCTTTACCAAATCTCCGGCTACACTGCTAATGAAATATACATAAAAGAACTACATGAAAGGTACTCGCGCATTGGGAATTTCATGATGAGTTGATTAAAACGTATCAAATATTTTTTTTAAAGATTGGTTGATTTTATTAAGCAAGCCACCACAACATGCATACAGTAGGAATTGATACAACAGGCTTGCACAGGATGACCCACGAAAACTCGAAAACTTATTTCCATTGGGGTCCTCGACAGGATTTTTATATAAATTACGATAATAAAAGGTAAAAACATACTACTTACGCAATGAAAACAAAATATCAGAATTTACTATTAGCATTACATGATACATGAAGAGTATAAAGAAGAAAAAAAAGAAGAAAAGAAGAATAAGAAGAAAACGAAAGAAGAAGAAGAAAGAAGAAGAAGACGCAGAAGGAGGATGAGACAGAGAAGAAAGAGGAGAAGAAGATGAAGAATTATGGATGAAGAAGGAGGATAGGAAGAAAAAGAACAATGAGATCAACAACAACAGCAGCAATAACAAAAGAAGAGAAGAATGGAAAGAAGGGAAAAGAGAAGAAAAAGAAGAAAGACATATCGATCAGAAATTCCAATCATAAAATATGTAAAATAGATAATATTACCTGACAGGGAAAGAACATGGTCTGCTAAATCATCCGTATAACATATAATCTACATCTTCTGTTTGACTCTCGAGTGAAAAATATTCTTTAAGACAAGATTCCTATTTCTTGTTTAGTCGTTGAGAAGAGAATTCCAATGTTTTATAGCATTGTAATAAAAGGAATATCCAGTGCTATGTACATTTTATGGTAGGCAGAAGCTGAAATGGATATTTTTGTATGATAGTTATGCAAGTCGGTAACTAGATTAAAGTTTGATCCGATATAATGTTACGATCTATATTGTGATAAATCTTATGCACGTGGTGCAAAATAAGCTGTTTTGATCTTATATTGACTTCAAGAAAACCTGCTCCAGAGAATTTGGTGTAGACAACGTGGGTTCTGAGTCCACAACAATTAATGAATCTAATCATTTTATTCTGTATAATTTTCAACTTCTTTTGATCAGATTTGCTTATGATACTAAACCAAGCAGGGTTAGCATAGTCTAATATGCTCTAAATTATATAAGAGCAAATCAGAGAATACATCTTGCTTTTTGTCTATATTTATGTATGTTTGATTTGTATCTGCTTATAATGCTGTTAATAGAAATGGAAAATAAACTTGAACTTTCTGATCCATACATGCACAAATAAGATACATGTGCAGATTAGAAAGAATGACGTATTCTCTGTTTAAGCATGTATTGGTTAATGCTGAGTGATTGGAGGAATTATTAACCATTTCAAACTTTTGAAACTTTTAAATCATTAAACATACACACATATAATTATAAAAACAGCCAAAAAAGTTCCCCATTTTTAAGTGCTTGAACTTGTTCATGGAATGGTTTTGAGCAAAGTAATTTTGCAGTATTCAATGCACTCATTTGCGTGAAAGACACATATCAATGAATAAATACATAACGTACTCAAGTTCAAAGGTAACTGGGAATACCCGGTACTATTAATAGGAGGTTCAAATTTTACAATTGTAGTTGAATTTGTATTGAAGTACACAGCAGCAATAGCTTGAAGCCAGCTATATCACTGCGTTCTAACCCAAACTTGACGTTTCAATGCATCAATACGGATAAACATATATGTTTTACATTTATTATAATTTAGATCTCGTGTTTGTAAATTGATTTAGCGATGGCTGAGAAGCATGAATCAGAGAAAGCTTCAAGCTCTTCACCGAACCTAATATGTCCATTATGTCTTGATATATTTGTCGAGGCGACAATCCTGACTTCATGTGGACACACATTTTGTAGGCGATGCCTCAAGAAATACGATCTAACCCATCAGGACCTTGATCACATGGTCTGTCCTCTCTGCAGTGAGATCACCAAGTTGTCTGCCAACCGTGTCGATGATCTCCGCCTCAATGTCTCCATCAACGGATACGTAGACGATTACAACGCCAAGTGTGGTGGGATGAACGCTGTCCTTGATATGCGCCAGAAATGCACGACTTGCAAGTCTCAGAAAGATGCTGTGTCATTCTGTAGAACATGTAGTTGTTACATGTGTGATAAGTGCTTAGACTGTCATCAACATCTTACACTGTTCTTTGGAGATCATAAGATCGTCTCTATGGATGATGTCATCGAAGGGAAGGTCAGCATTGGTCATTTATTCGAGAAGTGTTCCATCCACAAACAAGAGAACACGGATATGTTTTGTGAGGATTGTAAGGTCCACGTCTGTCACAAGTGCGTACTTGTTGGTTAAAAGCTCATGAAATCAAGAACCAGGTTGACTTTGAACAAGAGTTGCGACGGAAGGTAATTTTATTTATTGAACAGATCATAGTGTGGAAAAGAACACTGAATTGAATATTGACACTGATAATAATATTAATGTCTATGATGAAAAAAATATGAGAATAAACACTTCGATCAGTGAGGGGTAGGGGGAGGGGAGGAGGAGGAGGGGGGGGGGGGAGGAGGGGGGGGGGGAAGATGGGGGGGGAAAGATGGGGGCATCTGAAGTTATGCTCCTAAAGGTTCCTCACCTATAGAAGAACATTGAAATTGAATATTGATGATGATGATGACGAAAAGGGGTGAATATGGCTATTTTGTAGCGGCACAGCTTTGCAAGACGGCCGGTGGCCGCCCACCGTCTTGCGCTGCCCACGTACAAAAAAAAGACGGGAGTCAAAGAATGACAAGTTCGATGAAGTTAAGTTGTGTATCAGGTTTTATTCTAAATCAAAGTCAAATTACATGCTGGATAATAATATATGTCGCATCTCTGGGCTGGACGACCGACGACAGACAAAAAATTAAACCGACATGGCCTACGGCGGCAAAACAAATCGGGAACGAAAAACTGCCCCTTGTCAACTAAACACTCCCTTTTTATCCCCTTTTTGGTCAAACACCGCGTGGCGAAAAAAGCCTTTCCCCAAGTCGACCCTATCACTTTTGGTGTAATGCGCGAAATTAATCCGCCTATAATGTAAGTGTATAAAACGGAACTTAATTATTGTGTACTCCGATTCCAAATTCAAGTTCTTCGGCTTTCCATTATTCTTCCAACTTATGTAACTCTCTTGACCACTCCCCCAACTGCTCTCTCGGTCAATTAATCCTCTTTTGCGACTCTTGTCACTTCAGCCACTCCCACTCACAGCTCACTTCCACCAAGGAATTCACTCCTTGCTTCCACACCTGTTCACATTCTCGCTCTCTCTCTAATCACTGAAGAATGCAAGCGAGCCGAAGAACATGAATAAGAAGCAAAGTAGTAAAATAACTGAAGTTCCAATAGACTTCTATTAGCCCTGAACGCCTAGCAACCCAGTCAATTTGCCCCCTTTCACTTCCACATTCCAATCGCTAGCCTGGCCCAGAAAAACTAGCAAACGAAATCAACACCTTTAAGGAATGTAAACAATGGAAGAAGGCGAACGAACTTCTTTACCCAAACAAACAAATCTCTATTTTCCATCCCGCTATAACTCTCCCCTACTGAATCGATCTGTTCCATAAGATCGCAAAAAATAAGGAAAAAAAGATTTGTTGATACTGACGGTCGTCCATCCATGACACTTACAATCTGTCATAAACAATATAAACATTAACATCGTTCTATATTTATGCCAAATATTGTTATTTCAAAATCTTCCCCTTTTTTTGGTAAATAAATTGCATGTATATACATTGTACCTGTACCTTCTTCAATTAAAAATAGGATTTGGAGAGCTTCCATCAGGGGAATGTCAACGTATAGGCATTGGGAAGTGGATGACCCAAGCTTCCTGCTGCTTCATCGATGACATCACCCCTTCAAAGATAAACACTTCAGACCCCTGAAAAAAATGGATTGAAAGGTTTAGTTACAAATTCAACCTCTAAACATCAATTAAACCTTCACCAAACCTCTTATGCACAACTAGTTATGTCAAAAATACTACAGGTACAGAAACATAGATGTACAGTAGTAATAATAGCAATGGTACATGTGAAAAGTAAAATTATCCATATCCGTATCTGTATCCACCTTACAAAATTAAAAACAGCATCCTCAAAATCTTGTCTAGAATCCTTGTAGCTAACAATGGCTTTCCTTCTCTCATCAGAATTTAACCCAAATTCCTCCTTGTTTTGGTAAACCACATCTGATTCAGAAGGTACTTTCCTTATTAGCCTACGATTCACTATCTTTGGATTACCTCCATTAATAGGTCGGATACGATAAATATCCTCAGTAGGATTTATCCAATCAACAACATATAATTCATCAAAATAAACATTCTCCAACTTGTGTCTTTTACTAAAAGCACACTTCTTTAAGTAAACAAGAGATCCTATGCCCAGGGGAGGGGAACTTGCAGAGATATTTGCATCAGCTCGGGCCTTATTCCGGGCTGCTACCTTGTCAGTCCTTTCTCTGACAACCTTTTGAGCCCTCTCAACCAACTCGGCTTGTTCTTTAACAAAGTCTTGTTCCCATTCTACATCAGACACACCCAACAAATGATCTAAAGGAATACGCTCTTTCCTACCAAACATAAGAGCAAAAGGGCTGACCCTCGTAGTTTCGTGGGGGGTGGTATTGTACATGTAGACAAGATGAGGCAATAATTCAGGCCATCTACGTCTATCACGCTGATCCAGCGATTTGATTAGGCCAAATAAAGTCCTATTGAATCTTTCAGCCTGAGCATTACCCTCAGGATGATATGGTGTTGTACGAGTCTTACGTATACCATAAAGCCTACATAATTCTTTTATCACCTGACCCTCAAAATTACGTCCCTGATCACTATGAATTCTATTTGGAATTCCATACTTTGTGAACCAGTGCTCTTGTAGAGCTTTAGCTACTGTTGAGGCGTGTTGATTTCTACAAGGGATTGCCTGAGCTAATTTCGTATATACATCTGTAATAACAAGTACATCCTCAAATCCTCCCTTACCAGGATCTAACTTAACAAAATCAATAGCAATAATTTCCAATGGACTAAATGCCATTAGATGTCTCATTGGGGTTCTTACCCGAGGCTGCATCTCCTTTGCCTTAGCACATTTAATACATCTTTTAACATAAAATTTTATATCACGAGCCATGCCAGGCCAATAAACTCTTGACCTAGCTAATTGTTCAGTTTTATTTCTACCTTGATGTCCCCATTCATCATGACATCCAACTAAAATACTCTTACGCAAACACTGTGGTAAAATTTGAAATATATCACCAAATAAAGGATCAAGAAGCTTCCTTCCTAATATTCTATCTTTAACAGAAAAATTAGACCATTGACATAACCATTGTTTCAAACTATCCGGTTCTGAAAAACGTGCGGGAAATTCATCCCCCGGTTTCCAGTGTGCACTCCACCGTTCCCACACAAATTTCAGTTCTGGGTCCATTTTCTGCATTTGAATGGGTTGTTCAGGTGAAAAGGAAGGAAACAAATTAGAAAAAGTGGGACCTAACAAATTTTCTTGGTCAGAAACACCAGACTTCGATTGGATTTCATAAAAGGCTTGCTGCAAAGATTGCACAGTTTGTTTCTTTCCAAAATATTTTTGAAGTAGTTCAATAATACTTTTAGTATCTAATGTCCCCGAAAAACATCTAACTTCTTTACGTGCTGCACCTTCCAAATTTGCTCTGATTATGCCGCACTTTTGAGTTTCAGAGATTTGATATTGTTCACAATAAAGATCTATCTCTTCTAACCATTCGGTAAGGGAAATGCCACCTTGTCCAGAAAATCTCCCAAGTCTGGTACTTCTATCACTAGGGGTAAACCTACACCCTTGTAATGCTCCGGTTAAACCGGTTACTAAATCTTCAACTAACTTTTCAGCCATAATTTTATTATGTACATATGAATACTACTGAAAGGAGATGCAACCTCAACTACGATAAACCTTCAGTTATAACACACTTATTAAATAGTCTACTATCTAACTCTGGGAGAGAAAGGTAACCAATCGAACCAGACGCAGAACCTAGGAAAAAAGACATTTAGTTAAAATTGTGAAATGTGTAAGTCCAGACCACAATAAACATTTGGGGTCTGACATAAAGGTAAGCACAAAAGACTGCAAATTCTATATAGATTTTCTGAAGATGTATTTTCATGTGTTGCCAAAGAACACTACCAGAATTTAGATTTTTACTATTATTATTCTGTCTAATGGTGTATTTGCAGAATTTATTTGCGCTATCTCCTTCAGATCCCAATGCACACTAATGCAAAACAGACATAACAAACTGCATAGCTACACACATATCTTAACACATCGTCATGTTGAGAAGATAACGAGTTCATATCTTTTCAGATACATATCAAGCATATCTTATAGTTTGTAATATGAGAGTCTACATTAAATGTGAATGACTGTTCTGGAAAAATCTTAACAAGGGCTTCATTACATACCAGCGACTCCTGCTGCTTCACTCGCCAAGGCTATCGGCTTCCAAACGACAGTGCCAGCTTCCACCGTCGAAGATATCGAAGACAGGGTCTACCACACCACGTCGATGACGAAGATGAAGGGCCGTGTCGAAGCGTTGGTTGGAAGAACGATGTCTCGGAGCTCCTCGATAGCGTCCAACTCCCCGAGCCGGACTAGCGCCTGCGGCCTTCAGTACCTAACCTCAATCCATCCTCATGAGACGACCAAAGGAAAAGCAATCGCCCTGCTGAGTTCCTTTACAGCCCCTTCCAAGACGATTCTCGCGCAGTTAAACGACTCCTCTCACCGCAGTGTAATGTGAAATCACCAGACTTCGTCGGTACCAACTAATCCGGAGGGTTTTAGTGGAAACCAGCTATGCTACCCCGTCAGGTCTATTTGCAGTGGTTTTCACAGGTCCCTCGACTCCTCGCTACAATGCAGCCACGCGTGAGTCCCAGGACGAAGGGTTCTTTCTCCTGAGCTCAACGGCACATGTAAGGTCCCAACGTCGAAAACCTGGGCGATGTGGGGGCTCAATCCAACCCCTGCAGCTGAATTTCTCTCTCCAACGTTAAAGTTAAAATAATATAAATTCACATCCTCGAACAAAAAGTAAGCCGGAACCGGTGACATGAAGTGAAGCTCTCCTTGTTGAATTTATCTCAATGTCCGATAAACATTGTGTTTATGCGTAAAACCAGACTGAAGGACTAAAACGTTCCCCGAACATGCTGAAGATGACGGTCGACCCCATCCGTACTACCAATTTTGTAGCGGCACAGCTTTGCAAGACGGCCGGTGGCCGCCCACCGTCTTGCGCTGCCCACGTACAAAAAAAAAGACGGGAGTCAAAGAATGACAAGTTCGGTGAAGTTAAGCTGTGTATCAGGTTTTATTCTAAATCAAAGTCAAATTACATGCTGGATAATAATATATGTCGCTTCTCTGGGCTGGACGACCGACGACAGACAAAAAATTGAACCGACATGGCCTACGGCGGCAAAACAAATCGGGAACGAAAAACTGCCCCTTGTCAACTAAACACTCCCTTTTTATCCCCTTTTTGGTCAAACACCGCGTGGCGAAAAAAGCCTTTCCCCAAGTCGACCCTATCACTTTTGGTGTAATGCGCGAAATTAATCCGCCTATAATGTAAGTGTATAAAACGGAACTTAATTATTGTGTACTCCGATTCCAAATTCAAGTTCTTCGGCTTTCCATTATTCTTCCAACTTATGTAACTCTCTTGACCACTCCCCCAACTGCTCTCTCGGTCAATTAATCCTCTTTTGCGACTCTTGTCACTTCAGCCACTCCCACTCACAGCTCACTTCCACCAAGGAATTCACTCCTTGCTTCCACACCTGTTCACATTCTCGCTCTCTCTCTAATCACTGAAGAATGCAAGCGAGCCGAAGAACATGAATAAGAAGCAAAGTAGTAAAATAACTGAAGTTCCAATGGACTTCTATTAGCCCTGAACGCCTAGCAACCCAGTCAATTTGCCCTCTTTCACTTCCACATTCCAATCGCTAGCCTGGCCCAGAAAAACTAGCAAACGAAATCAACACCTTTAAGGAATGTAAACAATGGAAGAAGGCGAACGAACTTCTTTACCCAAACAAACAAATCTCTATTTTCCATCCCGCTATATTTAGAAGAACAGGAATGATCATGCATGTAAATAACATTAACAGTAATTAAAGACAAATTCACCCCAACATAAAGTTGATTTGAATAAAAAGAGAAAAATCCAACCAGTATAACACTGAAAATTTCATCAAAATCAGCTGTAAAATAGGAAAGTTATGACATTTTAAAGTTTCGGTTAATTTCACAAAACAGTTATTATGCACATCCTGGTCGGTATGCAAATTATGAGACTGATGACGTCATCCATTCACTTCTTATTTTTGTATTTTATATAAAATATTCAAATTTTATCCTCATTGTGAAGTGAAACAAAGATTAATTCGTCCCTGAACATGTGGAATTAGCATTGTTTAATACCCCCCCGCTTCCGCCGCCTATGCATGTATATGGTTTAGTCAAATCGGTCACTGTGGTTATATCTGTAAAAAATGAAATGTTGTATAATTCAACAATAAAAAACAAAAGAAATAGTGAGGGATGGACATCGTCAACTGTCTCATTTGCATGTCACTGAGTTGGGCATATCAATGTTTTGTGAAAAATAAGCGAAACTGTCATTACTTTTATCATTTTACAACCGATTTTGATGAAATTTTCAGCGTGATGCTAGTTTGATTTTTTTTTCTATTTATTCAAATCAATATTTTTCTGGGGTGGACTTGATCTTTAATATATCTAATGGTATTAAAGATAGAAATGTTAATTTCAAATGTAAGGGTAATAAAAACAATAAGTGATGATAAAAGATATAAAATCAGTCGTAAAATTTGGATACTATAATGTTACTATAATATTAAAATTTTTACTCTATGTTAACAAGTGATGTCAATATTCATCAGTACCCTACTAGATCTGCTGGACTTTTCCATTTACCTTGAACAAGGACATTATTTAGAAACAAACTTATTTGCGATGAAACTTGTTATATCTTCTGCCATGAAACCTTGGAACTCACTTTCACAAGCTATACGAAAAAGGGCCTACATTTCATATAGCATTAAATTAGTTTCATTAACACCCCTATTATGATTATTCAGGATTTTCTATTCTTTCTTATTCTTCCCCACTCTCTCCCTTCTCACTCCCTTGTCTATTTTCATTATATCTACCTGTGCAGTTTTGTATTTTGTTTTCCTTCACTCGTTTTTAGTCTTTTGTTTCAGGCTTGTTTTATTATGTTTTATTTCGTGTGCCCTCTCAATTTTATATCATATCTTGTAATATTATTCAGCCTTGTTTATATTTTACTTGGGAGAATACGATAAAAAACTAATAATTTAGGATTTATATCTAATTTATACAAGAAAGATAAGATGACTTGTTTAATATAGCTATTTAGATTTTGTAAATCTTGCATCAATATGTCTTATTTATTGAAGGAAACCTTTACTTTAAAATTTTGATGAAGTTTTGAAATGAAATAAATTCGTAATCAATCAATCAATCAAAAACATATTGAATATGATAATTAGCTTATTTAATGTATCATCATCAATATTGTTAATATTGTTGTATATAATTTCTTCCTAATATTTTTTAAATGTCATTAACGATTTTCTTTATCGTTATTGTAACAATGACATGACATTATGTAAATATGGGGTTAGGGTTTCTTTTACTGATTATCGCATGTTGTTCTGCAGTAGTTACCTTTTTTTTAAAAAATAATTTGTTATTTTCAATTTAAGGAATATTTGCACATCTAAATCGTCGTTTTTACTTTTCAAACATTCATTCCTTAGGTGATAGACCTTGCCCAACGCTGTGCTGACAAGAAAACAGAGCTGGAAAAGAACATTCAAAACATAGAAATACAGCGTCACGAGGTACACACTGCAGTGCAGACACTACTAGATGATGTCAAGCAAGCCTACACCATCAAAGCCAAGGAGCTTGAAGAAAATCTTCGAAATCTCACCGACCAAATAAATGCCTTAAAGCATAGTTTTGATGACGATCTCAACGTCTTGAAGTCAAAAGATCGTCAGAGGATCAAGAGTATTTGTAGTTCAATTACTTTGGTAGATAATGACAGACTGGGTCATCTTGAGACAGACACTCTATCTGCTCATATCTTGCTCTGTGAGGAACTAGATTCCATGCTGAAGGAGGCTACCGATCACACTTCTGCGTCAGTAATTACGAAGAAAGCAAAGGGGAAGAGATTCAAGCCAGCAGATGATACTCGTCTTGACCTCGGGAGCATCGCAGGATCACATCCCAAGGTAGAAGTCATTCAGTCTGTTGAGCTACGGTCATATATGTACGGAATGACACGATACTCACACGACAGTGTGGGTATCGTATATGGGTTGTGTGCACAAGGTATTGATATCATTGATTCAAATGGTGGTAAGCAGCAGTACAGTAACATACCCAATGACAGGAAATATTATGATCTTGTCTATCAACAAGACGGATCTTTATGCGTATCGCTTTCCGGTACTGAAGAAGCCTACATATACTCTCCCCTTGGCACCAGGAAGGCAACAATCCACGTGAGAGACGGTACTAATGATCTCAATGTTAACATAAGTCCATCAGATGAAATCATCATTACTGACAATCAAAACCAAATCTATATCTATGACCCGACAGGATCCACTCTTAAACACACTGTTCAAACAAAGCTCAAGACTTGGCAGGCATCAACCACCAGGACGAGTTTGATCGTCACGAGTTCCTGTTCTGCCAATCCAAGGGTGGTGACGGTCTATGACAGGGATGGGAATGCTGGTGAGTTTCTACAAGCTCCAATGGATGTCTACCTGTATGCTGCCGTGGATGAGCAGGACAGGGTGTACGTAGCGAGTGTTGATTGTGAGAATTGGAAGGTCGTAATCAGACTCTATGATCTTGATGGTCTGAACCTGAAGGAAAGAGTTGAATTCAATGCTTTCAATATTGATATCGCATTGGGTTTGGGTCGGTGTTACTTGGTCTCCCTCTCCCCAGACATGCTCGCCTTTGCTTGTGCTCATAACTTATATTTCATCAAGGTATCACTGTAATCCAGATTATCTCAACCATGCACCTACTACAATGTCTCAACACATTGTTAAAGGGGAATGAAACATTTGGAACAAATAGGCTTGTGTAGAAACAGAAAAATCAAAGAATAAGAATAAAGAAAGTTTGAGAAAAATCGGACAAATAATGAGAAAGTTATGAGCATTTGAATATTGCAATCACTAATGCTATGGAGATCCTCCCATTGGCAATGCGACAAGGATGTGTGATGTCACTGATGAACAACTTTCCCTTTGGTGGACTATAAAATACCCTCAAAATGTTCCTTTTTGCTTTTTCTTATGATGATACAAACTCTTTATCCATTATGTATTCTTAAAAAATATGTATTACATGCCCTCATGTAGAAAGAACACATGATCTATGGATAGATGTGATAAAAGAGGCAATTCAAGTGAAATATATACTAAAGTAATGGGGAGAGTTGTTCATCAGTGACATCATACATCTTTGTCGCATTGCCAATTTGCTATCTCCGTAGCAATAGTGATCGCAATATTCAAATGCTCATAACTTTCTCATTATTTGTCAGATTTTTCTCAAACTTTTGTTGATCTGTTTCTTTGATTTTTCTGTTTTCACACAAGCTATCTTGTTCCAATGGTTTCATTCTCCTTTAAAATAATTTACACAACGCTGTTAATTTACTATGTCAATCGCACAGTAGTTGTTTAAACACTTTAAACGGATTCTAAATCCTAACCAACTATGCTTAAATTATTGATAATTGAATATTTGAATTTAATATTCAGTGTTGTTTAAGATTTTGAACACTTGTTTAAAATGTTAAAAAAAACTACTGTGCGATTCACATAGTAAACAGCGCTGTTTATATTATTTTTAACAGTGATGTAGCATATTTTTTTCGAATTCAAATTCAGTTTTCTTTCCAACTAAACAAAAGATAATACAGGTAACTATCATACATTTATAACAAACATTCAAAATACAACAACTATGATTAAATATTATTGAAGAATTATTGATCATTTAATATTTGAATTTAAATTTTGTTGTTTAAGATTTGAAGCACTTGTTTAAAAGGTTTAAACAACTACTGTTCAATTCAAATAGTAAACAGCGTTGTTTATATTTTTTAACTGTGCATTTACATCACATTTTCCTGATGATAATATCGCACCAGAGGGCTATAGTGCTCTTGGCCTGTATTATTTTCATGTATTTTTTATCCACGAGTTATAGCCGTATCTGTTTACAGTATAATGAACATGCGTTTTTTATCGTGTAATGTACATATCTATTAACATATTTTCTTAAAGTGTGGATACATTTTTGTTCTCATGTGTCATTGTTGTTTGTTTTATCATGTAATACCTTCATTAAATCAGGAGATGAGTCATAATCTGGATAAATGCAGTTCTTGTCCAATACCAGGTTGTTCAATAGGCACAACGAAAGTATCTATTGAGTTTGACAATATGCATAACATGAGGATACCATGTATTTCTTTTGGTTACACGGGCCTAATCACTAGTGGCAGGCCATAGATATTCATTCGAGCCAACCCATTGCTATTTTTTTTATTTTGATATGGCTGATTGACAAAGTGTATCCATATGATTGTCCATCTAACACTGATTCTATTTTTGGTAATTACTGAACTTCCTTTTCCCAAATTGGGAAGAAATATCACCAATTTTGGACTATATTTTGACTGGCGGAAGGATTAGGGCTATTTTGCTATTTGAGGTGATGAATCTGCTCCCCCCGAAGGTGTCTTCAAACACGCCAATTTATTTTTAAAATGAGCCGGTCGAGGGACACTTTTCTGGTCAGATATGGATTGCCAGATATATATCCTATCCACTGGTAGTAAACATTCGACCCCTGAATTTCATCCTTATTTTTTATGATTTTTTTAAAGTGCCAATTTAACACATGAGTCTATGGGGAATGAATTAGGCCTGTGAAACCTGTAGTTATCTCATATTAAAGCAGATACAAACCAATAGCGCCATCTCGAGTCCTCAACTACTCATACTTGGCGTTGTGGTGTGCGCCTGTAATCCAAGCTGTGGGGAAGTTACAAATTGATGCATATTTTGTTATGAGGTTCGAGCCCTGGGCCCGTATTCCATAAACGAGATAAGCATGCTTAAGTCAAAAATCTAAGCATTTTGTCTTATTTTTCTGTCTAAGACAAAACTCTTAGCCAAAACGCGTATTCCATAAAGAATTGGCTAAGAATTTTGTCTTAGAATTTGGCTAAGAGGTTTTGCGCAACTAAGACAGATATAGGGTGAATGGCTAAGTAACTTTTCTTAAAACTGCAGAGTCTGTATTTCATAAATACAACATGGCTAAGAATTTAGCCCTAACTTTAAGACAGCTGTGAGTTGTCTTAATTGTATTAGTTTCAAGGTAATTCAGCCAACAAAATTTTTAGAATTTATACCTATATTACATTTCGAGCTCCTGCCTCATTTTTTAAACCGATTTTCATGAAATTTTGAACACACATTGGTCTTAAGGTAAGGAGGTGGAAAATGTTTTTCTTTTTCAGAAATTATGTTGCCATGGTAACAATATATTATGGCCAAAATTTTACCGTTTAAAATACTTCATTAATTTTCTACCAATTCTCATGAAAGTTGGCTCACACATTGGATTTGAGGAAAAGATGTTCAAGACACATTTATGCATGTGTCAGAATTTATGTTGCCATGGTAACGGTATATATTGGCAAAATTATGTATAAATCTTGCTGTTCCAACTACTTCCTCAGTTTTTAACCAATTTTCATTTAAATGTGGCACAAACATTAGTCTTGATGTGAAGATGTGCAAAACATATTTTATGCCTATATAAAAAAAATTGTGTTGCCATGGTAACAACAAAAATCCAAAAATAAATGAAAATCTTGTGATTGAATTACTTTATCAGTTATCAACTGGTCTATTCTCCTAAAAACTTGACATACACATTAGTCTTGAGTTGAAGATGTCTAAGACATATTTTTCCTGTATAAAAAATCGTGTTGCCATGGTAACGAAATATTATTTAACGAAAATCTTGTAGTTCGAACTCCTTCATCTTTTTCAACCAATGCTCATGAAATTTGGCACACACATCAGTCTTGAGTTGAAAGTGTGCAATAATATTTTTTGTCTGTGTCAGAAATCGTGTTGCCAAAGGTAACAACATATTATATAATGAAATTAGGTGAAAATCTTGTGGTTTGAAACCCTTTTTAGTTTTCAACCACTTCTTATACAAGTTGGCTCACACATTGATTTTGAGGTATAGATCTGCAAGACATAGTTATAGTCTATATTGGAAAATTTGTTGCGTGAACATATTTTTCTGTGGCCGGTCGAGACAAGTATTTCCTAATAAAACCAATATTTCGCAATTGGTAGCGAACTGATACACAATAAAAGAAATGTGATTAGACATGTGAGAATCAAAAACTATACCGAGATTACGACAAGAACTTGACAGATTTACAGTGAGGCCAGAAAATGAGATTGAGTCGATGTGGATTTTACTAAGATGTACCGGTACTTTGGAGCCAAAAAGAAGAAATTCACATTTGGCTGGATTCAACTTAATGCTAGATCCCTAGCCTGCTTCCTTTTTCAGGCCTACTGTTAGATGAATAGATATAGCCTAGCCTACATTTACTATTTTTTAGAACTAGGCCTAGAATCTATATTTTGATAAAGTCTACAAGTCTCTAAGTTAGATCTCGACCTATAACTATTAACACCTAGATTGTTATAGTTCTACTTCTACTAGATCTAGATAGGGTCTAGCTTTTAGTCTTATTTTTCGTCTAGATCTAGGCCTACGTTAGAGATTCTAGATCAAACAGTAGACTAGTCTGACTAGATCAGCCAGTCCTAACGTTAGGGCTACCGGCTAGGCTAAAAATAGAATCCAGAATGAATAGAAGAAAGTATAGCCATAATAGGCTAGGCCGCCTAGTCCTAGACCTGAAGTAAATTTTTATTTAAATCTAGGCCCCAGTCTAGACTGAGCTGTTGGTCTACTGTCTAGGCTTTACTTTTAGGCCTGTTTTCTAGAAACCTAGATCTAAACAAACTCCCCAAAATGTATAAATTAAGAACTCCTCCAACAAACATATGGACCTAAAACAGAAGTAGAGCTAGGCCTAGATCTTCTTAGAATCTACATAGATGTCTAGGTCAGGACTAGGCCTAGATCTAAGTTTAGGCGTAGTTGGCAAGCAATGCATAGTGATAGGCCTAGCAGTAGCACTGTAGACAGGAATAACCGTCGTTTCTGGGAATTTATTTAAAAGTTTCTGACATTTACTGTCATATCATTGGTGAGATTAGGGTCTAGGCCAACGTAATGTTGTTAGACTGTTGAGTGTCGTACTCGTAGTTTAGCTGAAAAACCAAAATACAGTCGGAGACAGAAGCTTTTGGTCTCGGGCTAGGCCTAACCGCCTAACTCTAGTCTAAGTCAGATCTATTCTAGTACATGTAGGCCCTAAATCTATCCCTGTCTTAAGTAAGGCTAAGCCAGGCTAAGTCCTGAATGTTGTTCTAGGCCTAGGCCAATACTAATATAGGTCTATATGATGTATTAATATACTATTAGGGCCTATATAGCTTCAGTCTCGGTTGCTCCACTATGGCATGCATTGCCACTAGAGTCTAGACTAACAAAGTTACGTTTTGCAGCCTTCATGAAACTAGGCCTAGGGCCTAGTAAAAAACAATGTTTAATTATCCTCCAAACAGACGGATATTATAGATCTAATTGGGCCTAGGCTAGATCTAGGCCTAATGTTAGACCCAAGGCTAGTCTCAAAAGTTTTCCCATAGGGGGCCTAGGTATACTTAGACTGAAGTTAGAGTAAAGATGTCGAGAAGAATATATTCAATTTATATTTTGACAAACAATACATGAAAAGTAATATATGGGACTGATACAGAAAAAAACTGTGCAAGTCACTCGGTTTGGGATTGAAATGTTTTGGTAATTAACAAAAATATAGATAAGTAGAATTAAAAATTCTTACCATATATGTGTGATGAATGCTCTTCTCTTACTACAATAGTTGCAATTAGTTCCAATAAAATCCAAATTTTTAAGAAAAAACAACTTTAGTCACATTTTTGCAAGTTTGTTGCAGTGACCTCTGCAGCAATTTATCATTAAGAAGGTCACTGAAGGTCATAGAATTTGAGACTTTGGCTTAGCCATATCGCCTGACTTGAGACAAATGTCTTAAAGTTTATAGAATATCGTTAGGGAAGATTTCTTAGACAAGCAAAATGCTAAGACAAATTGCTAAGACTTAAGCAAAAATCTTATCTCGTTTATGGAATACGGGCCCAGGTCACGTCTTTCGGATGGTGACGTTAAAGTTCGGTCCCAGACGTAAATAATCATATCTGAATGATAAACGTCTGACAAAAACTTAAATACACACACACGTACACACGCCAGTTTCCTGACCAATAATGCTAGTGTAGTCTAATAATATAGACCCACTTGAATGATAACATGCTAATTAACTATTCAATACATTTATACTGCAATGATTATGTTTACCAAGTAGCAAACCAATTACTTTTCCTCTCAAAACATTCATTTTCTCTTTACAAATACAATTCATTCTCTGTAGTATTAGTAAATATTTGATCACGTATATTTTAAAAACTATGCATTTATAACACACAGTCAATGAGAGACGACACACAGTTCACTCCCTCTTTTACATAAAATAACACAATGTGAACATGTTTTTTTTTTATACTTTTTTTTAATGATTTTCACACTGTGTCACATCGGCTGGTATTCTCATATAATGATGAAAATACAATTTGTACAAACTTGAACGAATTAGTTGTGCGCAATATAAATACCCTATATTTTTATTTTTAGTAGTAGTACACACACTACAATATGTCTAAATACTTTCCTAAAATATTTGTAATAAAAATCTGTGCAGACTTAATCTATTTTATTAGCTTTTGGATAATCTTAATTAAGCATAACCAATTCAATACAATTTCTTTTGAGATATATGTATTACTTTGAGATATATTTATTATATACATTTTGAGATATATGTATTATACAGCACACATAACCCAATATACTTTCAAAAAATGTTTGTAATAAAAATATGCGTAAACTTAATTGATTTCAATAGCTATTGCATAATCCTAATTAAACATTACCGATGTAAAACATCTTCTTCTAAGATATACCTATATTTAGTAAATTAATCCAAACATATGCATGTTACATGTAAAGCCATTATGTCTTTTACATCTTCAGATACCTGAAGAAGGCCGAACTAAATGGCCGAAAGCTTGTACTAATAAAAGTTGAAGAAATCCAGGCTACGTCTCTAGCTTCAATGCTTTTTGAGCTTCTTCACCAATATATTACTCACTAAAGCACCCACGCAATGTTTAGGTCCTTGCTCATCACAATTATATATATATATATATATATATATATATATATATATATATATATATATATATATATATATATATATATATATATATATACGGACATAATAACACAAGTAAGAACATTTAAAAATAGTGGCAGGATCACAAAAAATTGACAAAGAACAAATACATGTAAATGAATGATCCTGAAATTAACACAAAACAACATAATAAAAACAAATGCAGTCTGGAAAACAGAACAAACAAACATCACATGAAAGAAATTGAATCTATATCAGTATACAATAAGTATTATACTTTCTGCATAAAGTGGATTTTCAAATGTCTTTTGAGGCTTTGTAAAGTTTTGCACTGTTTGATATTTTGAGGGAGCTTATTCAAAATAATAGGGCCCCTAAATGAAAATATATTGTTTGAGAAAGAATAATGACCACATATTGCGAGCGTATTGGCTAAATTTCTCGTATTATATATATGTATATCTCTATTGGTTTGGAAATATTGTCAAAATTATTAGGCAAAAGGTTGTTATAATAGAAATGCATGAAAACAGATGATTGAACATTATGGAGTGAGAAAATTGAAAGAATGTTCAATCTCGAGATAAATGATTTAAAACTAAATACATGCTCAATTATATGATGCCCTCCTCTCCCGGGATGTCGAAGATTTATTTAAGTATGAAGATTTTCCTTGTTTCAATCATGGTTGATGCTCGAAAGCCCTCTCTATCAGGTGACACCAAAAACATGCATATTTCCCATGCCTGAGCAAACACTAATTTTTGTTTATTCATGGTGTAAAGGAAATGGTTTGTGCTAAAATGAAGGAATTAGGCACAAAGAGGGCAGCAGTCTAAATTGAGTACCCCCAAATGAAATGATATGCTCATCGCATTTCTTACAAACAATTGTTTTAAATTATTTTTCCATTTATTATTATGATTGTAAGAAACTTGTATGTTTTTGTTTAGCTGAATAACATTAATTTGTATTGCTTTGGGAAGCGATTCGAGTATCAATCTGAAAACGGATAGAGAAAAATGAACATAATTGGTAAATGGGTACCGGTAGGAAGTAATTCCTTAAGAAGCTGTGTGCGCTATGAACGCCTAGCTTAGCCGGGTAATATAGGAGCGCCTTGAGCACCTAACAAGGTGGAAATGTGCGCAATATAAATATCCTATATTATTATTATTATAATTTATATTCATTTTGCAAGAGGAAATTATCAAAAACATGCTTCGATAAAAAGATACCTTTTAAGCGAAATTCAAAACAATCATGCATGGTCGCATGCACCATTAAAAGTTAAATATACATATATTTCTTAAAAATTTATTTACACCTCATCTGCAGAAAATATAGATTTTAGAGTATGATTGAAACTTTGCAAAGTAGGTGGCATTTTAATAGAACTTTCATTTTGATTCCATACTGTATATCCTGCATGAAATTAAAGGATCATGCTTGTTCGTATCTGTCCTAATTAATGATATTTTCTTGCGTGTAAACATTTTTGGAGGGGAAATATAATGTATTTGAGTTCTTCTTTGCATTGGCAATTTAGTCATTTAAATGTCATCATGTATATAAGTAGGTGTCATGTACTTTCGAATGAGATGGTGGTGGTGCCGATTTTTATACTTGATTGCTAGGAAAGCAAGAATGCAAGCAACCAGAGGACCGACGGCTGAGGGTCCTCTCCGAGGGACCAGGTAATGAGGATTAATGCCTAACCAAAGGGCACTAACGCACCAAGTGAGAATCGAACCCGGGTCACCGGAAAACGAATCCCCGCTCTACCGACTGAGCTATCGCGCCTCCATAATCATAATTTGATCATAAGCCTATATGAGTATGGTAAGCTATATATCTATATGTATAGAGCATATTCTGTTGTCTCCTACGAGGAAGATCACAATATAAAATCACTTTGCTTAACATAAAATTTGAACATTTTCATTATCATGTTCACACTATGTCACATATATGTTTTTCAATATGATCATAATGATATCAAAATATCAGTCACGCTGTATTACTTACTTTGAATTGAAATCGAAGGTTTTTTTTTCCACATTTTGTTCATTTTTAGAATGATTTTGTATATTAATGGGTAAAGAGGGGCTTAAAGGTAATTAATCAGAAATATTTATATTTTTGTTATATTTGTAGATATATTTACCCGATATCATGAATCGTTATGATGATGCATGTTACAAACGATATGAACTAGGAAACGGTCCAACGCAGTATAACGGATACATTTGGGTTTCTTTTTTAAAAGCAAATAGTAGGATTATGTACAGGATTTTGTGTCAAGTTATATCATAAATAAAAAAAGGTCGGGTTGAAATCCAACGTCATTAAACAGCTTTTGACCATGAGTAAATTTTGCCTACCAGTAAACTTGGATAGTTAGACAAAACTAAAGAAAATGGTGTTCATATCATGAAATCTGATATTGACAGATTTAAGAAGGAATAAGAAAGCTATAGGCACCATATTACCATTCATCTTAAATCAAAACATACGAAGAAACACTTCTTATACATGTACTTATCAATGTTTTGTTTATGGGTTATGCTTTACTAGTATTTTGTTTTGAGTTGTATAACAAAATACGTTTTTATTCATTTATTCTTGTCATTTTATTTCTCTCATTACTGTGATTAGACCTCTAATGAATGACTCTGAATAGAGTGATCCATCTATATCTTTTACATGTATGTTAACATTCAGATTTGTAATTCTACATGTGCACTCTATATTATCTTGGTGTTATTATGATAATAAGCCCAAAACAAACCAAACCAAACAATAATGAAGAAATAATAATCAATCCGAAATTACCACTACAATAGCTACAGCTGCATGATTGATATCATAAAGACAAGTAATTTCATGATTAATTTAGGAGAGGAGAGACGGCGAGACAGCTTGCTAACAAAATGATTGATTAATATTCATGTAAACCACATACGAGGTTTCAATTTATCATTTTGCATTGATTCTATTGATTTCAAGATTTCATTAAATTCTGAATTTAAACAAATTCAATTGAGTTTGTTCCATCTTTAAATACGAACGCGTAAGTTTATGAAATGAAGAGAAAGAGAGTCAGATAGACAATCAGAGAGAGAGAGAGAGAGAGAGAGAGAGAGAGAGAGGGTGACAGAGAGGTAGAAATCTCATGATTTGAAAGGATAAGGAATTAAAAGGATAGAATAAGATGAAGAAAATGGGAAAGAACAGAGAAACAGAGAGAAGAGGAAGAAGACAAAAGATAAATAATGAAGGGAGCTGGAAAGAAAGATAAAAAGAAAGAAGGGTAGAAGGTAGAAAGGAAGGAAGAGGATAGAGATGAATATAAAAGACAAAGACAGAAGAATAAGATGAGGGTATTAAATTGAAGTAGATTTGTATATTGATCTGATTTTATAAACGCACAAAAAGTACACTCTATACAAACAAATCAGTCAACAATGACTAGTTAAGAGGGTCAGCTGGGTGCAACTGTTATTGTAGTCATATTTATTTATTTTCTAGTCGTATTTTACTAGAACATAGATTATGACTAGAATATAATTCAGAAGTGTGACTCCACATATCAGTTGCACCCAGTTGACTACTGGTCTAGTCAATTTGACGGAGTTGTTTTAAGAGTGTATTATTTTCAAAATCAACCTTTTCTTTCCCTTTTTGGTTTGTAAAGCTTTGACAAAAGTGGCAGTTTCTACTCTGTGCGGTTGTCCATTTACTCATGCTTATGGGAAGTGGGAAAAAAATGATCTAGATCATTATGCTAGCCTAGACTTGTGTCAAAGATTTCTAAAAAATTATAAAGATTTAAAATCATGTATGATGCACTCAACACCTTTGTTAAGGTCCGACCCACACATCAATATCATCCGCTTGAAACAAATGGAAATGTTTAGGAATACGAAGATTTAAAGTACAAAATACCAGATGAGATGGAAATATTTTGCATCTTGCCAAGTTACAGCCTTATTAATATGTCGACTTATTAACTTTTAAAGTCTACATGGTGACGTAGGTAATGTTGACAAGTCGTTGTCACGGCGACATAAGATATTTTGTTAAGTCAAGTTCTAAGAAGTGTCATGCCGATAAAGTGTCTTATTAGGCCCACTCTGTAAGATGATATATGTTGCCATGATGACATGATAATTCTTTAAAGTCGACCGAGGCAATATATGTATATGTCACTGTGTCAACTTGCAAAGTTAACATGTCGACATGAAAAGGGTATCAAGCAGAAATGGCAAGATAAGATATTTCTTCATAGATGGCACTCAGAGGTTTCCGTACGTATCCCACATTGCTAAGTTTTTGTTTTCGAATGGTGACGGCATTTTGCTCTGGAACACTGCAAAAACTCCGGAGTTGATTTAACACCAGCCCGGAATCTATATATTTCCACACCAGAGAAGTATTGAAACAACACCGAATCACACAGTTTGGCATCACACCGATGCTGTTTTTATACTAATTGGTTGTATAAACACATTTCTGGTGTTAGACCAAATTGAAACTGGTGTTGTTTAACACTTCTCTGGTGAAAATTTAGGAAATTCAAACCTCAAGAGGGGCAATCTAAGGCTTGCTTGTAGGAATTCACTAAGACCATACGTATTTCAATTACCAAATAATGCGAGCGCGAAGCGCTAGCTGAAAATTTCTGATATTCAGATCAGATAAGGGGGCAATTTAAGGACTGATTTTAGAAATTCATGAAGAGCAGACATATCTCCTTAATCCACTAATGCGAACGTAAGCACGGACAGGAAATGGTTTATATTAAGACCTTAAAATGGGGCAATCACTTTAAGTAGTCATGAAAAAGAAGCATATGTCAACTCGAAGTGCGAGAATTGACTTGAAAACGGGAGTTTTTAGTACAACAGGATTATATATCTCGTTAAACAGACAATGCGAGCATCAGGAATAATAAAGACATAGACCCTGAGCATATGATGTTTCATAAAGTTATTTTTAAAAAAGTTTCTTATGTATGATATAACATAACATAATGATAATATAACATAATATAATGAACAATAATTCTTCTTTTCCACTAACGATTCCCTTCCTTTCTCCCTCTTTTCTCCTTTCCCCGTTTTTTTTTTTTTTTTTTGGGGGGGGGCATCTGCCCCCATGCCCCCCGTAGTTACGCCACTGTCCTCACTTGATTTAAATTACTTAAATGTAGGTAAGTATATGGCATATTGTATTCTATTCGCTAGGTAATATTGCTTCATTCCTCCTCTTTTAACGACCGACTTAACTAGGTTTCCATTTAGCTCCTTGAACAATGATGACTTGTCTCTCGGCGCAACATGGCACTACTAATACATTAGATAATCATGAAAATTAAAATTACGATACACACATACGGGCATTTTTACCACAGATGGACACAGAGGCAAACAAATCAAATTGATACTCGTGTAGATGCCGTGTTTACAGTCATCAACGTTCCCGGACCTCCCCGGATCATGCCGGCATTGCCGTGTTGATCCGTGAGGATCCGTGTCTGTATGTGACTGGGGCTTTACAACGGGATAGTTTTGCCCCAGATGACTGTAAAGCCCCAGTCACATATAGAGCCCGGACCACCCCGGACCATCCCGGATCTGATCCGGGGTGGTCCGGGGAGAGATCCGTGTTGGCGCCTTGGGCATCCTTGGAGGTCCGTGTTGGTCCTTGAACGTCCGGGAGGCCAACACGGCAGTTTTTGACTGTCAAAAACATCCGGCGTCATCCGTGGACTGCCGGGTTGGCAAAGCCATCCGGGATGGTCCGTGTAGGTCCGTGTAGCTGCCGTGTACGTCCGTGTAGCTGCCGTGTAGGTCCGTGTGGCTGCCTGGAGTATCCTTGGCAGTCCGTGTTCTTTTTCCCCATCAAATCATTACAACGCTATTTACTTTATGAACTTTTCAGTAGTTGTTAAACAGTTGACACAAGCATGCTTAATTTATTTAAATGGATGATTAAATGATTCAACATATTTTCTTACGCTTTGGAGATTGGCCCGTAACCTAATATTTGTAAACTTAGTGCATGTATGAATATTTTTTTTTCTTTTTTTCTAATATTTACCCTCAACTTTGTTATTATTATTTCACATTTCATTTTTAAAAATATTTTATATGTATATGTTATGTACCTGTTACATCGAAATTGTACATTAAGTCTTATACTACTGCCCTGCATCGACAGTTATGCGTCATGACTAGACCTATCTTAATTGTTATTATGTTTTCTATAGACTTTGTAAATTTCTTTCCTTTATTGTGATTTCAATGAAGTGATATCAAATCAAATCGAAATTACATTTGTTGTTCAAGATTTAAAGTACTTAACAACTACTGTTAAAACAGTAAATTGTGTTGTATAAAGAAACTGCGTTTTTACTGGTTAAGGAAGTTTTGATATATTTTTAAACACAACATGATAATGTTGCGACAAGGATGAGAAAAATGAACAAATAGATAAATAAATAATTAGATAAATATCAGCTCATTGTTATGAACAGATTTTCATTTGCCGTGCTGGTCAATATAGCTGTCGTGTTGGTCCTTGAGCTGACGTGTTGGTCCTTGAAGCTGACGTGTTGGTCCTTGTAGCTGGCGTGTTGGTCCGTGTTGCTGACGTGTTGGTCCGTGTAGCTGACGTGTTGGTCCGTGTCGCTGACGTGTTGGTCCGTGTTGCTGACGTGTTGGTCCGTGTAGCTGACGGGTTGGTCCGTGTTGCTGACGTGTTGGTCCGTGTTGACGACGTGCTCTGCCGGCATGGTCCGTGTAGATCCGTGTGAAGCTGCCGTGTTGATGCCGTGTTTACAGTCATCCGGGGCAAAACTATCCCGGACCTCCCCGGATCATGCCGGCATTGCCGTGTTGATCCGTGAGGATCCGTGTCTATATGTGACTGGGGCTTAAACACGGCATCAACACGGCAGCTTCACACGGATCTACAAGAATCATGCCGGCAGAGCACGTCGTCAACACGGACCGACACGTCAGCAACACGGACCTACACGTCAGCTACACGGACCAACACGTCAGCTACAAGGACCAACACGGACCAACACGTCAGCTAAAAGGACCAACACGGACCAACACGTCAGCAACACGGACCATCACGTCAGCTACATGGACCAACACGTCAGCTACACGGACCAACACGTCAGCTACACGGACAAACACGTCAGCTCAAGGACCAACACGGCAGCTATATTGACCAGCACTGATACTTATTTAATTATTCATTTATTTATCTATCTATTTATTTATTTTCTTCTCATCCTTGTCGCAACATTATATTATGCTGCTTTTAAAAAAGAAATCAAAACTCAAAACTTCCTTAACCAGTAAAAAGGCTGTTTTTTTTATTATACAACACAGTTTACTGGTTTACCAGTAGTTGTTAAGTGCTCTAAATCTTGAACGACAAATTTAATTTCGATTTGATTTAATATCACTTTATTGAAATCACAATAAAGGAAAGAAATGTACAAAGTCAATAGAAAACATAATAAAAATTAAGATAGGCCCAGGTCATGACGCATAACTATCAATGCAGGGCAGTAGTATAAAACAATATGTATGTACAATTTCGATGTAACATATACATAACACATACATATATTAAACATATTTTAAAAAATGAAATGTGAAATAATAACAAAGTTGGGGTAAATATTAGAAGAAAAAAAAATTCATACATAGATAGATAGATAACTGGTTTATTGATAAAAAACATCATTGCGACAAAGTCGAATTGCGATGAGTTTACAAAGGTAAGTTTACAAAAGAGGCATTACATAATCATAATAATCCAAACAAAGGAAATAAAAATATTAGTTAAGAAAAATATATCACATAATCATACATTCGTAATTTCATGAAAGTAATACATTTTAAACACAATTTAGATGTATGATACGAGATCAGTTTGAAAAAAAAATATGAATTCAGAGAAAGGTAATAAAGAATATGCACGTAGATGGAGGAGAAAAAATAGGTGAAGAAGGAAAGGAGGGGGAGAAGATACTGAAGGCAAAAACAAATCGAGATAAATCATGTCAGCTCCATCCAAACCAATAAAACGTAATGACCAAAATTAATAGGCCTACAGTTCACGACGCCTTCAGATCGGGTTTTAGGGCGTAGTTCATTTGCCTAACAAAAGTTTTACTAGTATTTTGCATATACGTATGCGCTTCGCCTAGACGTGATGCCCAGTCTTAAGAAAAGCTCCAAATTAGTAAGATTCATACACTTAACCTTGACAATGCTTAATTTATTTATGATTAAATGATTCAGGATATTTTCTTACGCTTTGGCGATTGGCCCCAACCTAATATTTGTAAACTTAGTGCATGTATGAATAATTCGTTTTCTCCTTTTTTCTAATATTTACCCCAACTTTGTCTGTTATTAGTATTTATATGTATATGTTTTGTATCTGTTACATCGAAATTGTACATTAAGTTTTATACTACTGCCCTTCATCGACAGTTATGTGTCATGACCTGGGCCTATCTTAATTTTTTATTGAATTGGAAAATTTCTTTCCTTTATTGTGATTTCAATAAAGTGATATCAAATCAGTGGCGTACCTAGGATTTTCCGCAGGGGGGCAAAATCGTCCGCCAAAAATTTGATAAGCCAAAAAAATAGAAATAAAAAAACGGTTTTCAATCACAAATAAAGGATATCGTACCCGAAAAAAAAATGACAAGCAAAAAAAGAAAAAGGTTTTCAATCACTAATTGGATGTTTTGAGATCTTTTTTAAAAACATAATATAATGTTGCGACAAGGATGAGAAAAGATGAAAAAAATGAATAAATAAATAAATATCAGCTCATTATTATGAGCAGATTTTAATTTGCCGTGCTGGTCAATACAGCTGCCGTGTTGATCCTTGAGCTGACGTGTTCATCCTTGAGCTGACGTGTTGGTCCGTGTAGCTGACGTGTTGATCCGTGTAGCTGACGTGTTGGTCCGTGTTGCTGACGTGTAGGTCCGTGTTGCTGACGTGTTGGTCCGTGTTGGTCCTTGTCGCTGACGTGTTGGTCCGTGTTGCTGACGTGTTGGTCCGTGTAGCTGACGTGTAGGTCTGTGTTCCTGACGTGTTGGTCCGTATTGATGACGTGCTCTACCGGCATGATCCGTGTAGATCCGTGTGAAGCTGCCGTGTTGATGCCGTGTTCACAGTCATCTGGGGCAAAACTATCCCGGACTCCCCGGATCATGCCGGCATTGCCGTGTTGATCCGTGTCTATATGTGACTGGGGCTTTAACAGAAGATAAAATTATATAAAAAAGATCCCTATCCATCCTTGGATAACAAATCACTTTTAAGATCTATCAACCGCACGATCAACCTATATTATAAATACATAACTAAACCAAGTGATACATCTCGCTGCAAGTACACTTCATATTATAAACACTCTTACATCTTTACTTCGTATTCTCAACTCGATTTATACAAAAATGATATGAAGAACACATGGAAAATCATCAAGGTACATAAAACAATAAGAAGAGTTCTACAATTACCAAAATTAAATCAAACAATACCATCATTGATGACAATAACATAACAGCATGAGAATTTAATTCATATTTTTCACAAGTTGGCAACAATTTATCAAGCAAAATCCCTCAAACGAATAAATCTTACAACAATTTTCTCGACAACCCAAAACCAAACTCCAAATGTTCAATCCCACAAGCTCAAGAAAAAATATTGATATTGTTAACAGTCTGCTGTCCAAAAAGAGCCTGGGGTTTGACGGTATATCCAACTTCCTACTTGAGAAAATTATATTGGCTATCGTGGATCCTTTGGTGCATATTATTTAATATTTCTTCGAACACAGGAAGGGCGCCCAATCTTATAGAAATCGCAAAAGTAGTCCCTCTTTTTAAAAAAGGAAATAATCAGTTCATCTCCAACTACCGTCCCATATCACTACTCACCTAGTTATCAACAATTATTAAAAAACAATGTCTTTTCGGATTTTCAATTTTGGTTTCGCGAAAATCACAGCACCTCGCACGCAATTTTATCATTCATTAACAAAATCACTACTTCCACTGATAAAGGTTGTCATACTGTCGGTATTATCCTGGACTTCTCCAAGGCCTTCGACACCATTAACCACGAAATCCTTTTGCATAAACTATCTCATTTCGGTATTAGGGGGAAGGCCTTGGAGAGGTTTAGGAACTACCTTACAGATAGGACTCAGTTTGTATCAGTCAATAATCACAATGCATCCAACCTTCCAATTACATGCGGGGTACCACTTACATTAATGACATCCACAAACTTCAAATTTTCTTTAATTCATACTCTTTGCTGATGATTCCAACATTTTTTTTCATGATAACGTATTCCAACTTATTAGGATTGTTAACTCTGAACTCATGCATGTGACAGAATGGATCAAATAAATCACTTAACCTTCGAAAGACCAATTATATGTTATTTGGTAACAGAATAAAAAGTTTGCCCGTCAATCTCATTTTTGATAGCACTCTCTTGAAAATGTTTTGTAACATTTTTTTCGGTGTACCTATTGATAATATATTATCATGGAAACCACACATCGACAATATGGGAAAAACAATTTTAAGATATATTGGAATTATCAAGAAGTTCAATTTTTTCTTCCATCTCGTATACTACTTACACTATATCACATCTTAATATTACCATACATAAATCACGGTATTTTGGAATGGGGTTGTCATGGTTGTGGAATTTAAACACAATTACATCATGTGCATAGGATGCTTATGTTACAAAAAAAAAACATTTATGATAATATTTCATACACATTTCAGATGTCACACAGATAAATTATTATTTTGAAAATAAAATCCTTAAAGTTAATGATATATATCTCTTCCAACTCGGTAAAATTTATGTACAAACTAAATAAAGATGATCTCCCCGCAATTTTTTCAATTATGTTTTGCAGAAACTCCTCTTTACACGATTATCCTACAAGACAACGAAACTCTTATCACCTACCTCTAACCTGAACTTTACTTGCAAAAAAATATTTTGTCTTTTCTTGTCCCGTATATTGGAATTCCTTGCCCAACGACTTTAAGGAATCCCCAAGCATCACTATTTTTAAACATAACCTTAAAAAGATGATTATTTGCCAATACCTTACACAAACAAGTCAATCTACATTATAACTAAAACTACAACAAAAACTACTTTTTTTTTTCTTTACCTTCCAGGATACAACTTGCCTACCGACCTGTTCCCGCACCTGCCATGCTCCACTTTACACCTCCAATTATACCTGTTCCCTCCTCTCTCCCTTCATTTGCCTCTCTGTTTCTTCCTAATTATCACAATTATTGTAACCATAGTACATTTTTCCTGTTATGATTACTATTATCATTTATTCTAATTTGTATCACTCTTTCGTTGTTACCTTCGATATTTTGTATAGCCTCCTTTTAAACTGTCTTCCGTCTCTCCTTTATACTATAGTTTTGTAACGTTGCTTCTACGTATTAAAACTAAGTTACAGGGGCTTGCCTCCAATACAAGATTTGCTTTTCTTGGCAAGCCCCTCCGTACTGTTTTATATAGTTTTTTTGTCGAAGTTACTTTGGTTCGCATTATACCTGCTAATTCTTATGCATTATTCAGATTGATATTGTACGTTAAATTTGACTATGTATTGTTACTTTGATTTTGTTGTGCTATGTCATGTTTGTGAACGGCAAATGAATCAAATCAAATCAAAATAAAAGAAAACACGATCGGTTGGTTGTTGGTAAACAACCAGGGAACCGACGGCTTAAGGGACCTGATAATGATATCATACATCTCCGAATAATAGACATATCCGTCTACAGTATAATGCACATATCTTTTTTTTTCATATTCTAATAGTTGTCGTGTAATGTGCATATCCATTAACATATTTTCTTAGTTTGGATACATTTTTTTTTCTCATGCGTCTTAGTTTATTTGTGTAACAAATGCCTCGTCTCCTGATTAGTCATTACATGATAAATAACATCTAAACATAATGTTAATGGATATGCACATGTTATTACATGTTAGTAGGATATATGTATATTATCAAATTTAATAGAAAAGTTTGTCGTGCATAAAAACATGTACTGGACAAGAAATGATTATGTAAATAATGACTCATCTCATGATTAAATGAAGTCATTCTTTTATTTTATTTTTTTTAAATTTTTGATAGCTTTAATTTTATTAGTTAGAGCTGAGGTCAGTGGGGTAATGAGACTAAATATTTCGCGGCAAGACATGACAAAAAGACAAAATAAATGTTACATTAAGTGAGTGAGGGAAGCGAGCGAGCGAAAAAAACTTATTTTTTTATTTATAAATCGATTTGTTATGAAGGATTCTGTCCTCATATTAAAAACTTATATATAGCAATCAGTGGCGAAAATTTGATTTATATATTTAAAAGGCTATTTGGGGGTCTGGCGCTTCCCTCGCTCACAGAATTTTGTAATTTATTTTGCCTTTTTGTCATGTCTTGCCGCGAAAACTTTAGTCTCATTACACCACTGACCTCAGCTCGAACTAATAAAATTAAAGCTATCAAAAATAAAAAAAAACGAAAATAAAAAATGATCCCTTACAAGAGAATGACTTCATTTAATCATGAGATGAGTCATTATTTACATAATCATTTCTTGTCCAGTACATGTTGTTATGCACGACAAACTCTTCTATTGAATTTGATAATATACGTATATCCTACTAACATGAAAGAACACAATGTAAACATGTAACTACTTTGTAAATATGCTCCAAAATAACAGAGTGACTGTTTAAACTTGTACATTTTCTTTGTTATGTTCATACTGTGTAATAACGTTTAATTCGGTTCATGAAACATATTATATAGACTTCTTTTATATTATACCACGCCAGCCAAACCATGCCCTCGGGCAAAGCCCGAGGACATAGTCGCGTTGCAGTCCCCTTGAGCCTCCAGAAACAACCATGCCTCTCAAAGCAGTCCATATGTCTATATTTGTTGCACTCGATAAAACCGGGGTAATAAAAACGTTAAACATATAAAGCAGGGCCTACAGTGGCTACTCTGGATAAAATATGACCTCATTATTATTATTATTATCATTACTACTACTACTGCTACTACTGCTACTACTAGTAGTATTATTATTATTTATCACTCGCGACAATATTCATCCTAATAATAATAATAATTATGATAATAAAATCAGATACCCACCCTTGCAATAAGCCACTTGGCGCCAATTTTTCACTCCAAATTCATTTCCATAAATTCACTCTTTGGGGTGAAAATTATTATTATTATTATTATTATCATTATTATTATTATCATTATTATTATTAGTTGAACTTTTCTTTCTTTTCCTCAAATTGTCAATGCTTTAAATGATTGAAAATCCACTATTTTACGTGCAAATTGGCAAAATACCTTATATTCAGCTTTCTTATAAATATTTTTTTTTATTTATTTATTTATTCATTATTATTAAACACACCCTTTCGTCCAAACCGGGAGGGGGGGGGGGGCTTTGGACGAAAGGGCGCGTTCCAGTGAACGCGACGCGACGTGGCGCTCCCGACGCACCCTTTCGGCTAAACCGGGGGGGGGGGGGGGGCTTTGGACAAATCTTCGCGTTCGCGTTGACGTACCCTAACGCGACAGCACCCACCCTTTCGAAATAAGCCGTGCCTATACGACGCACAGTGTGCAGGGGCAAAACAAAAGTGCGCCAAAAGTAATTTTGGGCAATTTCAGATTTTTTTTATTTTGTCATGCCCAATTGAAAGACAACACTTTGAAGAATACTTCAGCAAAGTATTTCTTTCAGGAATGTGCATAAAGGTCTTTGATTTCCTACCTCAAATCGTAAAATGTGACATTTTGCGAAATGCCGCGCATAATTGTGACAACTTAGTTAAACAAGGCAAAGCGATTTTGTGTCTCGCCCACTTACGAAAATAACCAGAAATATCGTGATTTCCGAGGGCACGCAACAGAATTGTATTGAAACTTCATTGTGAAATGACTGGGATGGAATAATACTTGTCATAAAAGCCTTGCACGTAAACTTTAATGTTAAACCGAAAATGACCTTTGACCTAACCATGTGACCTCGACTGAAGCATAACATGCAGGTCCCCCAAAGTCCATCTACCATCCAAGTTTGGTTGAAAAGTGACTTACGGTTGCGGAGTTAGGTGTCATAAGAGTCTTTAACGTTGACCTAAAAATGACCTTTGAACTTATCATGTGACCTCTGACTGAAGCATAACATGCAGGTCCCTCCAAGTCCATCTACCATCCAAGTTTGGTTGAAAAGCGACTTTTGGTTGCGGAGTTAGGGGTCGTAAGAAAGTATTGCATGTACAATATAAACTTTAACGTTGACCTAATAATGATATTTGACCTTATCATAGGACCTCCAACTGCAGCATAACATGCAGCCCCCCAGTCCATCTACCATCCAAATTTGGTTGAAAAGTGACTTACGGTTAGGAAGTTAGGTGTCATAAGAGAGTCTTGCATGTAAACTTTAACGTTGACCTGAAAATGACCTTTGACCTTACCATGTGACCTCCGACTGCAGCATAACATGCTATAACATGCGGGTCCCTCAAGTCCATCTACCATCCAAGTTTGGTTGAAAAGTGACTTACGGATGCGGAGTTAGGTGTCATAAGAGAGTCTTGCATGTAAACTTTAACATTGACCTGAAAATGACCTTTGACCTTACCATGTGACCTCTAACTGCAGCATATAATGAAGGTCCCCCAAGTCCATCTACCATCCAGGTTTGGTTGAAAAATGACTTACGGATGCGGAGTTACGTGTCATAGGAGAGTCTTGCATGTAAACTTTAACGTTGACCTGAAAATGACCTTTGACCTTATCATGTAACCTCCGACTGTAGCTTAACATGCAGGTTACTCAAGTCCGTTTACCATCCAAGTTTGGTTGCAAAGTGACTTACTGTTGAGGAGTTAGATGCCATAAGAGAGTCTTGCATGTAAACTTTAACTTGACCTGAAAATGACCTTTGACCTTAGCATGTGACCTCCGACTGCAGCATAACATGCTATAACATGCAGGTCCCTCAAGTCCATCTACCATCCAAGTTTGGTTGAAAAGTGAATTACGGATGAGGAGTTAGGTGTCATAAGACAGTCTTGCATGTAAACTTTAACATTGACCTGAAAATGACCTTTGACCTTCCCATCTGACCTCTGACTGCAGCATAACATGAAGTTCCCCCAATTCCATCTACCATCCGAGTTTGGTTGAAAGTGACTGATGGTTGTAGAGTTATGTGTCATTAGAGTTGTGACGGACGGATGACATTTAGATCCCTAAGTCTCGCCTTCACCTTTGGTGGGCGAGACAAAAACAAGCCATTTCACGGGAGGTTTGTCATGTAGGAAGCTGAAATGGCTCCCACATTTTCCTGATGTATACATTTTTTTCGTGTGAAAGGGTTTAAAGTAGATAAAAGACACCTTTTAGTTGGTTTTTAATGGTAATCCACGTGTTTTTTAATTTATATTTTTTTCTTTTTTGCATTTACATTACAAACGTTCAGAAAACTGATAGCGCATGCCCGCCCCTCTTCCAGAGATAAAACTTACTTGTAGAATAATTTCAGTCCAAAACCTTTCCCATAGTGATATATTCCTTGCGTTATATACTCTGCGTTTTACCAAAGTATTTTTTTTAATTTTATGATCATTTTGATGCCATAAAATTATTTTCAGGATCTCATCAACACTCTTTAGGCATGTGAAAAGCATTGACCAACATTCACTCATGTCAATCTTAAAGTAAAGTTTTGGGAGTTTGGTTGTTCAATTGCAACCCTTTTTGCATCCGGTACCTGAATTGGCACATTTTGCCAAAGTCGAGTTATCGTATAATAAGTTCCAATTGAGTGAGATCAAAACCCTAAATGATTAATTTCCATGTAGTTGAGGTTGATCGAATCAATCGCAACTCTTTGTAAGACGGAACCTAGTACTAAGGTATGAGATCATAATGAGGGTGTTTACTCAACATGCGTCGGGTACTGACGTAGAGGGATTGGCCTTCGTTTCCCTCGTGTCGCTTCCTTTTGCACTAAAGACGGCCTCATCCTTTGGTTTCGAGCACTGGAAGAGTTTTAGTACGGCCGACCTGAACGCAGGGTTTCTTGCAGCATAAATGAAAGGATTGATGCAGGAGTTCAGGTACCCTATCATGGTCAGAATCCGATGCAAGGCACTTCCTCTGTAGGTCGGGGTGATGTAACCCAGGTTGAAGCAGAGGTAGACGATTTGGTTGGGGCACCAAGTCACCACGTATACCAGCACAACTATCAACATCATCTTGACGATACGGTTTCGAGCGACGATGTGGTAGGTCTGCTTCGATGGCTCATCCTTTCCGTTGTTGACCATTTCCTGGAAGCGTTTGCCATGGATGTGAAGCGATCGAGCGATTAGGATCTGTGTGATCAGCATAATCGTCACGGGAAAGAACAGTCGGATCGTGATGGCGAAGTACGCTAATATAACGCGACCTATTTCGGTCTTGATGGTTGAGACGCAGTAGCCGATGTTTTCGTCGTAGATGTAGATGAAGAATGTATACATGACCTCGAGGAAGCTAAAGAGCCACAGACCCAGGACAAAGATGCTGGTCCTCCGTTTACTGCTGACTCGGTTGAAGAAGAGAGGATAGACGATGGCCACGTAACGCTCGATGCAGATTCCTAACAGGATGTAAGTGGCTGCGGTTATACAGAACCAGAGGAAATACGAAGGGTACACAAGCTTACAGTAAAGGTGCCCAAGGATTGTGTTTGGGATAGTCTTCGCCCAGGGAATCGGGAACACGAAGACGGATGTCAGGAGGTCGCTGATGGCGAGGGCACCGATCATGATGTCGGTAGATCGCATCGAATTGTATCGTTGGTAGACGATAACCACCACAATGCCGTTCCCTAGGATCCCAAGAATGGCAAGGACGGTTTGAACAATCAACCACCAAGTCCAATTCAGTGGGTACCAGGTGAACGCTGCTGCCTCAACGTCGATTTCAACCACGGTTTCATTGAAGTACGAGAGTGACGTAGTCATCGTGTCGATATCTGAGGTAGAATTCAGATCCATGTCATGGGATGTCGTGCAGCATGACGTCATTAAAACCAGCGAGATGACGATATCAACTTGGTTCAGATTAAATACCGCCATTTTTCTGATCGTTCAGGTGTATAAAACCTGGATAAAAAAGAATCCACAAAAGAATACGTTGAAACAGCGAAAATCATTCATCTAAGGAATAACGTTACCCTACTTTTCACAGTTCAAATACCCGACTGGACATACCTTTTTCATGATTATGAAATAAAAATACACATTACCTAAATTCCCGTTTTTACCATCATCAATGCAATAAAGGCTTTAATCTAGTCGAAATGTAGCACATGATAGAACCCCCTTTTAATCCTCGAAATATGTGATACGGTATAAAGACATAAATAAAACAAGGAATTATGGTCAAGATTTTCCCCCGAAGTCATTAGTGAATTAGTTGTCATCATCTTCTTTTTTGTCCGGAACTCGCTCATTACCTCCTCGAGATTGCATTCATGTCATAGCTCTCACATCTTCAAAATGCAATTGTTGCCGTCCTAATCGGGATTAGACTGGTAAATAGGTTAAGTGCGAATTTAGATAAAAACAAGCGGCATGAATGAACTTCCGAATGGCGATATCATTCCCCTGTCTTTAAACATCACAAGTGTAGGTTGATGTACATGTATGAACATGTTATATGGGTATGTCATGATTATGATATAGTTATGGCATCAAAGGCTTGGAAGCTTCAGAAGTGGATGTCAGGGGGATGGGACATTCAAATATTACCGCGTTTACACTTGATCGGATTTTGCATTTGTTTTTTCATTGCGTGTAAACGCGATTAACTTGCATCGGCTCTTGGTTCAGAATCGGCAATTTTGCACCACCAAAGTAGTAGGTTCTGAAGCGCGAGCCGATGCAGAATCTGCTTTTTACTACATGTAAACAGAAAACCTATTCTGCATCGGCAATTGGTGCGCATTTCATTTACTTTACCATTGTAATTGTAAGCGCACGGATCCAGCGTTATCGTTATTATGACGCATATTGTTGGTGTGCTATCATTTCAGGTTTTTGCATCGGCTCGCGGTTTTGAACCGCAAGCTGTAACAGCGTGTAAACGCAGTGCAAGATAAACCAAAAGCCGATGCAGGATCGGCTTTTTATGGAAGCTTAAAAGTGCCACCGAGATGTTGAGATAATTATCTCGGGAAGTCGACATCTTGATAGCAAAAGATAAGATGACGAGATCCTGGATCTCATCATGTTGACATCTTTTGGAAGAGATGATGATATGACAAGATCCCGGATCTCATCATGTTGACATCTTGTAGAAGAGATGATGAGATGACAAGATCCTGGATCTCATCAAGTTGACATCTTGTAGAAGAGATGATGAGATGACAAGATCCTGGATCTCATCATGTCAACATCTTTAGAAGAGATGTTGAGATGACAAGATCATCTCATCATCTCATCATCTCTTCTAGAAGATGTCAACATGATGAGTTCCAGGATCTTGTCATCTCAACATCTCTTCTAAAAGATGTTGACATGATGAGATCCGGGATCTTGTCATCTCAGCATCTCTTCTAAAAGATGTTGACATGATGAGATCCAGGATCTTGTCATCTCATCATCTCTTCTAAAAGATGTCGACATGATGAGATCCAGGATCTCGTCATCTCAACATCTCTTCTAAAAGATGTTGACATGATGAGATCCAGGATCTTGTCATCTCATCATCTCTTCTAAAAGATGTCGACATGATGAGATCCAGGATCTCGTCATCTTATCTTTTGCTATCAAGATGTCGACTTCCCGAGATAATTATCTCAACATCTCGGTGGCACTTTTAAGCTTCCATAGCTTTTGGTTCTGTTTCAAAAGCTGAAAGACTGGTCAATGGTCAATCGCGGGTTCAAACGTATTTAGGGTATTCCCCCCAAAAAAGTTTTTTTTTACAGACTATCCAAACGTGTTTAGGGTATGTTTCTTTCCCGAGCTTTTTCCCCTAGTTTATATTTAGCGACAACTTGTTTAGGGGCAAAAATGTGTACACTCTAAAAAACGAAGAGCTAATTTAGCTCTTAAAGAGCGTGTATAGTGACTGCACTTCGGAGTGCTGATTTGTCTAGTTCAAATTTGAACGAGAAAAATCAGCACTCCGAAGTGCAGTCACTTTACACACTCTTTAAGAGCTAAATTAGCTCTTCGTAGCTCTTCATTTTTTAGAGTGTAAATAAAGACGGGGAAACTTGTTTGAGGGGTGATTTTTCACACAGAGAAAAACTTGTTTAGAGGGTGTTAGGAAATTACTTGGTCACGCGTGTGTAAAAAAATATATTTGACTGCCCCCCCCCCTCGGGGGTGGATGGTTCTTTTCCCTATATGTATTAAAGGCGAATAAACACACTTATAGCGAAATCAAGAGGAAATAATTATCAAATAAGATAGGAAGAAAAAGAAAGAAGGGCTTCAACCACAAAAATGATTTCGTGCCAGAAAAAAAAATTGACAAAAAATAAAAAAAATAAAGGGCTTCAAGTTCAAAAGAAGGGGCCACTCGTGGCCCGTCAGGGATCAGTTGTAACTCGTCAGGGGGGCAGGGTGCGTCCCTTGTAACAGTTGTGACTCGTCGGGGGGGGGGAGCTTACCAACGGCTTTATGAAACGGCCCCCTGATCACATTCAAATCTCTATTCACCTTCAGTTCATCCCAGTTATGTAAATGTAAACTTGATTGACCTGACTCGCCAGGTGACTTTTTTCATCCTCATTCCATCCATATTTTATTTCATCGGTCGAAATAGACATGAAATGAAATACTCCGTAAATTTGCTTTGCCCTATTGATCGTAGGCTCGGCAGCCGCTGTGCAGCGCCAGATCAACGAGGCTAAAACGTTGTATTTTGATTAATGAGGGTACCGTCCAGGCATTCAGCTCTAGATTAAAGATTGGATTTTACTTATTTATTCATTTGTTTATCCCAATTTATTTTTATCAGAATTTCCAGGTTACCCTCAGAATATATCCTTCCAATCAATAATTCTTAATTCTGTGACGCGACATATGCTCCTACGACAATTACTTATGTCTTTATATCTCAGAGGGCATAAGGAATCAACTAAGCTGCTACACACGCACACACATTCTCATCCATCAATCATCCCACGCTAACGTATAGTGCGTCCCACAAAAGAGACAGATTTCACAATTTTCAAAAATATGTTCACTATTAAGTTGATATTTGTGGTGAAAATTGAATTTCATCTTAAGATTGATTGATTGCATTTATTCTTTTTCATTAAAAATATTAACAAAAGTTACAATGTACAGCAAAACACAAAATATAATGTACAGAAATGAAAAAGGGAACCCACTGGAAAGCAAAGCTTGTTAGTGTGTGTTCCCTTAAATAAATAGTTAATTTGAAAATTTAAATCGTAAATTAAAAAGGTTTTTACAAAAAGATAAGACCAACATCTCAGCAAATCGTTTGCGCATGGCAGATTAGAAACAATAAATATTGAGGCATGTCAGTGAATGATTTGAGCACAAATTCGCGTGATAATCTGAAATCACTCTCATTTCAGGGATCAGTGAGAGAAACTTAACAAGGAATGCAAAAGAAATGCAAATGAGCCAAGCGTCGAATAAGGTCGTCCTATCACGAAACACTCTTGTTCAACTTTCCTGCGCAACCCGATTTTGACATTGAAATTTCAAACGCGTCTTGCTCGTTAATGCGAAACGTCATTTCGAAGAAGTTCAATATGTGCTCTTTAATTTGATGCCTCAATTACAGATAATGGCCAAGAATTAAGAAAGTTTTGGTTATTTCAAATAAGGCTAGAATTTTCAATAATTTCATAAAATGACGAGGTTTTACAGGCTAGAGTTCAAACCCACTCGACTCTCCGTTTTGTTGACGATCAACCATGCATTAAGTCTATTTTGTTAACCATGCAATAGCCTCTGTTGGAAACCGGTGAAACACGTTTATTTATACCATGGTCACATTTGTTCTACGGCGGCCGTACGGCGAGTCGAAAACAGCCGTTTGAAGATTTTGTACCAGCTAAATATTAGGTGGTTTGAATAAAAATGAATAAAACGGCTGTTTTCGACTCGCCGTACGGCCGCCGTAGAGCAAATGTGACCATGGTGTTAATGAAATTATGGAAATACAGGCAATGTTTCGAGGGAACATAACTTTTTTTATTTCTTGACCATTTTTTGTGATTAGGGTATCAAATTAAAGAGCAGATATTGAACTTATTAGGCATGTGATTTTCTTTTTAAAATTCAAATACCCCCCCGCCAAATGAGTTTTTTGCATCCTTTCTTCAAATTGTTTTTGCTCACTCATGCATGAATGAGAAATTATCTAAGTAATATATCAGATGAAGGAAGAGATTCTAAGCTTTACAATGGTAGGTCATTTGTCTATTGTATTTGTGATTAATTATGATAAATCATTGATAAATCTCGGTTTCGTTTTTTGTGGGACGCACTGTATAATGAGATCTCCCACTTAGCATGCTTAGCGAGATAGGGAGAAAACGGGGATGATACAACTATATGATTATGATGATGCTTTGAAACACTGTGTCACCCATTTAGCTGCATGACTTGGATGGATATTAAATGATAAAGGATAATGAACTGAGTAAACCATCTTATATTGCAATAAATCGTATAATGTTGATAGCTGATCAACACTGGCTTTGTGAGCGTCACCCATTTAGCTGCATGACTTGGATGGATATTAAATGATAAAGGTTAATGGACTGAGTTTACCATCCTATATTGCAATAAATCGTATAATGTTGATAGCTGATCAACACTGGTTTATACGTCGGGTGAGGGAGGAGGGAATTGGAACCGAATGAATTTTCAAGCCCAGAGGGACTTGAAAGCCTGAAGTCAATAAAATCAACTTGAAACTAAAAAGTAAAAAAGGAAGAAAATGAGTGAAAATTATGATATTGTGTAAAAATCTCAAGATAAAGCTATTTGTATTAAAATGTAATTTTTGCTCGTTGCTTCTCTCGGTCACAGATTTTTTTTTAATCTTTTACCCCATACGCTATGTCAAGCCCCTTCATTTGTGTTAACTCATTCCGCCACTGATAGCTGATCAGGTAGAGGCAGATTTTTCCTTATGGTAAGATTTTACTACTTGACAGTGGCGTAACTACCATGGGCTGGCCCCCAAAAGAGGGGAAGGAGACAAATTATAGGCGTATAGTAGAGGAAGAAGAAACTAGTGTATATTGTATTTTGTTAAGTTATATGTATTATATTATATTGTATTATATTATAATAATATTATCATTTCAAATTATATTATAATATATTACATAAAATGATTTATTTAAACAAATTATAAAATGATTTGTTCATAACTTTATGAAACATATTTTGTTGAGGACCTATGTTTTCATCATTCCAGGTACTCGCAATCTCTGTTTGGTGAAATATATAATCCTGTTGCACTAAACGTTCCCGTTTTCAAGTCAATGTACACCAAGTGTATTTCGAGTTATTGTTTTATGCAGTGACATGCTTCTCCCTCATGACTACTTAAAAGAGATTATCCCCTTAGTCTGAATTAGTCTGAAAATAAAACATTCCCAGTTAGTGTTTACGTTCGCTTTAGTGGATTAGATATGTCTACTCTTAATGAGTTCCATACAACAGTCCTTAAAATTCTCCCTTTACTGGTCTGAATACTCTATCAAAAACTTTCAGTTCGCACTCCGCACTCGCATCATTTAGTAAGGCAAATACGTATGGTCTTAGTGAATTTCTACAAACAAGCCTGAGAATGCCCCTTATTAGGTCTTAATTTAAGAATTTTCTGCTCGCGCTTCGCGCTCGCCGTATTTGATGAGTGAGATATACATCATGTTCATGATTTTAATGAGTACAAAAAAGTGATTCATGTGTTTAGGTCAATCAACAAGCGTTTGAAGCATGAATTAGATGACTGGTGATATATGTATGCTATCCATTATTCATAGAAACTGGTCCCATTGTCCCTGCTTGGGGTCAATGTGTACAAAAATTTCAGTTCGCGCTTCGCACTCGCATTCATTGTTTAGTGAGACAGGTACGTTTCATGATTGCAAAATATTACTAATAATGTCCCTTTTTTAGGTCCGAATGTCAAAACCTTCAGCTCGCGATTTGCGCTCGCATAATCAATGAGATACATATATATTCAAAAGAACAGTCCTTAAAATGCTTCCATAAGGTCAGTGTATTCTGGCAATTGATCGCGTTACGCGCTCCCAGTAAGTGACCCGAAATTTTTGCTGGTGCCCCCATGCCATAACTTGCGGGTTCGCAATCACTCTGGTCGCGTTCGAAATCACTCGGGTGTTGGACTTTAGGCGATATTTTTTTTTTATTTCGATGCGATTTTTTTTTCGAACGGTGTCTTCAATGGGACAAACACGCTGGGAAAATAGAATGAAATTGGAATTCGAGTTTCGTTTTAAGCCGGCAAGAGCCATGAATAAAATGTACTCGACTACTGTTTTAAACATAACAAACAAGCAAATCAGCCATGTGGCTCAAATATCTTAGAATGCATCCGGACTTACCTACTATGTCTTATACGAGGACTCCGAGTCGGAACTCGCCATATCTGCCACGTTGATATTTCATCGTCATTCCCATATATATACCGACATGCCTGCATGCAATGGACCCAAGGTGGGACCCGGCCGCGGTCGGACACGTGCATCGGTAGCATGGAGCAAGCTAACGTGAGTCGAGCCGAGTTAGATCCCACGTTAAAGTGCCAGTCACGTCACTCAGCAGCTTGTCCAAAAATATTTCATTCAGCGGTATGCATAGCCAGCCATCCGTGGTTTAATGCATTCGTGATTAAACCAGAAGCTTCGGTCTCTGTAATGTTCGTTGTTGGCTCCACTCACCAATTTCCGATCGGCGTTTTAAAATTTTGCTCTTATTTGTGGTCCATTTCCCCCGGGGGGGGGGGGGCACTTACATTGACGAGTGGATACCATGCGCGACCAAAAAACACGTAAAAAGGATACGTCTTTTTCACGATAGGGCACGTTACGTACTTAACGTGATAAGGTTGTCAAAAACACAAAAATAATGAAAAAAGGGTATCCATTCCGCTAGGAAAATTACGTGTTTAGGGTCGAATTTGCGGGGATGATAAAACAAAATCAAAATGTTTTATAAAGGATGTCCTTTTTGCCCCAACACTACGTGTTTAGGGTCCGATTTGCGCGAGGTGTAGAAGGTGGGGTCGTACTAACCCAAATAAGGTTAAGTCGACGACCGAAGGTCCCGTAACAATAAAACATTCCTGTACTTGTTTAGGGGTTCATTTCAGCGAATATTTGCCAAGAGTATCGTTTTGCTTCCAATACTTGTTAAGGGTAGGTTTTCACACGCCAATATTGTTAGGAAATTACGTGTTTAGGGTGCTTTTCGAGACCCCATGGTCGCGCATGGTATCCACTCGTGAATGGAAGTGGCCCCCCCCCCCGGGTCCATTTCTCATAAAATTGGTCTTATCTTATAGAAAAAAAGGGCCATGTCGTGTTTAAAGTAACCGGAGACCTAAAAAATTCCCTACCTATATTTTCGAGACATTGCATTTATTTAGGTGATGTGCTTGATTAATCCTCTTTGCTCTCTCGTGCGGAACGCATACGTTGACATGGTTGAGCTGAACGCAGTGAACGGGGATTTAGACGCAGGACAAATAATGCTCAGACAACCAAACTTACATCTCGTCAGCATCAGTAAATATGTGAATTGGCTTTAAAAACTAATATTAAAACTGGTCTCAAATTGATCTTAGATCGAATTCAAAATTGATTTTAAAAGTCGATTTTAAATCAATTTTTAAATCGTATTGTACATGTTCTAATTATTCCATCAACCCCTCTTTTCCCTTACTTCAAAACCACTCTGCCACTTTTAGACAGTTATCATTTTAAAATACATATTTAAGACAGTTGATTAGCCACGATATCGCCTTATCAATCCATAATATTTACTCCTCCTTTAGACTCTCCCTGTATTAAAAAAAATCAAATCTAATAGACGGAGGCCTAAAAAGAAGGACTAAATAATTGACAAGGCGATATCGTGGCTAGCCAACTGTCTGAAAATGGCAGAGTGGTTTTGAAGAGGAGGGAAAAGAGGGGTTGATGGAATAATTAGGACAGGTAAAATTACGATTTTAAAATTGATTTTTAAAAACGATTTTTTAATCAATTTCAAAGTCGATTTAAGTTCAGTTTTAGATCATTTTTAGTAATAGTTTGAAAAGCCCATTCACAATTTGACTGATGCTGATGAGAAGTTAGTTTAGTTACGGGACTGTTTTAATTTCTGACGGTAGATAGGAGAGACAAGAGAGAGAGAAAGAATTTTAGGTGGGGAATTGTTGAGGTCTTCAGTTACTTAAAACACAATAGGCTCTTTATCTATAAAATAAGACCAATTTCATGAGAAATTGACAATTCTAAGAGCAACATTTTAAAACGCCGATCGGAAAGATCGTCTTCACAGCTCATTACGTATATGCATTATACCACGGATGGCTATACATACCGCTGAATAAAAAACTTTCGGACGGGCTGCGGACTGACTGGCACTATTCAGTGCGTATCAAAAAAAAAGTACACACTTTGAAAAAGCCCTGGGAATTTAAACATTATATACAACATGTGGGTAATTTTTTCACATATATTTTGTGTTTTTGGTCTCATCTATCCAATGAAAGTAAACATTCTGACATGCTCAATTTCACGCTATGTCAAGGGGGAAAGGCGAAATCAAACTTACCCTGCGAAACATTTCTCATACATTTCCCTTGCACTTCTAGTCAATTGGCATAAAACGGATTTTGTAACAGGCATTTTGTAACAATTTTGCCACCCAAATTGAAATTTCAACTCTTAGTAACGACAGCCCTTACCCCTTTTGGTGTCAGCTGGATCTGAGGACATTACTGAATCTGAACAAAAGTTTGTAGCAGACATATCCAGCATTTTTTTCACTATGTTTTTATCATTAAAAGTTGGTTTACATTTAATTTTAATGTGATACTTGTTTCTTCACACTTTTCCCAAGCTTGACAATGATTAACAAAATAAACATAAAGCCCAAGCCATTTCAGGTAAATCACAGCTCAGTGTGAGGCAAATGTCACGATGGCCCCGGTGTGTGGGGATATGTATGGAAGCAGGAGACCGTCAAAAACACGGATATACGTCGTGTCGTAATTCAATTTACTACACGACGTAAATAATTACGTAGTGTAGCATTTCGAATTGCTACACGACGTAAATAATTACGTAGTGTAGTAATTCGAATTACTACACGACGCAATTCCGAATTACTGCCCAACGATTTAATGTCATGACGTTAAATGAATTAGTGTCGCTACATCAAATAATTAAGGTCGTGTAGTAATTCGAATTAATACACTACGTAATGGGGAGGGGATGGGGCGCAACGAACTCTTCGAAGTGTTTTGGGCAAGGAAACAAATTAAAAAGGTAAAAGATATCTTCAAATCAATTTTACTAGCTAAAATCCACAGGTTCCTCATGATTACGGTCTACTTTTGTCTGCAAAACTATTTCAAAATTCTGCGCAAATGATTTTTCACTTACTTTTCAAAAGTAAGTGGTGCTCACTCAAGCGGAAATAATTTTCGACATTTATATCGTCATTTCCTTAAATGGACCTGTACCAATGTAAAAATGTGGAAAAATCCTCAGGATATCACAAATGCATAATTTTACAGGATTTTTTCTAAGTGGAAACTTTTTGTTTGATACGCACTGTCTAACGTACGTTGGATCTACCTCGACTCGACTCACGTTAGCTTGCTGCTCCATGCTACCGATGCCCGTCATGTCCGATCGCGGCCGGGTCCCGCCTTGGGGCCATTGCATGCAGGCATGTCGCATCGAAATAAAAAAAAAGAATCGCCAAAAATACCAAACCCGAGTGATTTCGAACGCGACCCGAGTGATTGTGAACCCGCCGGCGGCGACGCGAGTGAATACAATAAGCCTTTAGATATGTCTTGTCTAAATGCTTTGTGGAAGCATCGGGTGTACCGGTACTGACTCTCGTCTTGTAATCAGAAAGACATGTATTCGAATCCCAGAGTCCCTTTTGGAAGGCATCTGTCCACGTTTTCTACTTCCCACTATAACTGAAGCTTGGGTAAGTGGGTATTTGTAGGTGCGAAAACCAATATGGTACGCCTATTGAGTTTAAAGTTTTAAATCAAACATCTCTTCTCTTGACCCCCTTAAAAAATCCAACACCTTATAAGCTATAAACCTTAATATCTCTTATGATATTTACAGTGCGCTTTGTATTCTGTGGGAAAAGACGCTATATAAATCAAATCATTACTTGTTTAAGTGTTTCCAAGGGAGTGGAGCAACTGCATTCACTGTGCACACTAACAAAATTATAAAAAGAAGCTATTTACAATTTTAAACAGCGCGGTGAACCAAACCCGTCAAAACAATTTTGGAAATCTTAGTTTGGCATTAATTTCTCCCAATTCCCAATTTTACACAATGCATATTTGACATCATTCAAAAGATGATTTAATTATCTTTAAAATAATACCATGCTTGTTATGAGCATACCATTACGAAAAGAGCAGTATTCCAAAGTGTAGGAGGAGGTCTAAATTGAAAAGCTGCAAAACGAGCAGAAATAGTCCTGAAGAGTCAATACAGAACGTGATTCTTTGGTCTGCGTCAATAAAGATGAAAATCCTTTCAAATCAAACACCTGCTTCTTCATTTTTTGTCTCACCTGCGAAGCAGAGTGAGACTATAGGCGCCGCTTTTCCGACGGCGGCGGCGGCGGCGGCGGCGTCAACATCAAATCTTAACCTGAGGTTAAGTTTTTGAAATGACATCATAACTTAGAAAGTATATGGACCTAGTTCATGAAACTTGGCCATAAGGTTAATCAAGTATTACTGAACATCCTATTAAAGTTTCATGTCACATGACCAAGGTCAAAGGTCATTTAGGGTCAATGAACTTAGACCATGTTGGAGGAATCAACATCGAAATCTTAACCTGAGGTTAAGTTTTTGAAATGTCATCATAACTTGGAAAATATATGGACCTAGTTCATGAAACTTGGACATAAGGTTAATCAAGTATCACTGAATATCCTGCATGAGTTTCACGTCACATGACCAAGGTCAAAGGTCATTTAGGGTCAATGAACTTTGGCCGAATTGGGGATATCTGTTGAATTCCCATCATAACTTTGAAAGTTTATGGATGTGATTCATGAAACTTGGACATAATAGTAATCAAGCATCACTGAATATTTTGTGCAAGTTTCAGGTCTCATGATTAAGGTCAAAGGTCATTTAGGGTCAATGAACTTTGGCCGAATCGGGGGTATCTGTTGAATTACCATCATAACTTTGAAAGTTTATTAGTCTAGTTCATTAAACTTGGACATATGAGTAATCAAATATCACTGAACATCCTGTGCGCGTTTCAGGTCACATGACCAAGGTCAAAGGTCAATGAACTTTGGCCGAATTGGGTTTATCTGTTGAATTACCATCAAAACTATGAAAGTTAATGGATTTTATTCATGAAACTTGTACATAAGAGTAATCAAGTATCACTGAACATCCTGTGCGAGTTTCAGGTCACATGATCAAGGTCAAAGGTCATGTATGGTCAATGAACTTTGGCCATGTTGGGGTTTTTTGTTGAATAACCATCATATCTCTGTAAGTTTATTGGTCTCGTTCATAAAAAGTGGACATAAGAGTAACCATGTATCACTGAACATCTTGTGCGAGTTAGAGTAGTATTCAAAGTCAGCACTGCTGCTATATTGAACCGCGTGATGCAGGTGAGACGGCCAGAGGCATTCCACTTGTTTATGTTTAGCTGTGGTTTATATAGTGATGGCTCTGTGAGATAACATGGATTAAAACTTGGTTTGAAATACCCATGCATGTTTGTTTAACCCTATCTAGGCCGGGGTATTTTGGGAGTTCATATGGCCGGGGGGGGGGGGGGGGCCTCCCAGGCCCCCCCTTAAGATCTCGACCGTCGACCGTGCGATCGCGCCGAAAATTGGCACGCGGGTTGCCTTGGACATAATCTACAAGATTATATAGTATTTTTTTTCATGCGAATTGCTATTAAGTGATTATGCTAATTTATGTGTAATTAGTATGCAAAATCATTCTTTTTCCTCTTACTCCCTAAATAAAGCTCCAAATGTACTAATTTTTGGTATAGAAACTCTTTCTGGTGTTCTTAGCAAGTGTCTATTATAAAATTGCGATATCAAATCATTTTCTTATGTATTATATTGTTTTTTTGCAATTTCTTATGTATTTCTTAGTTTTTTGACCTTTTGTTTTTCATAGTTTTTTCAATAAAAATTTGTTGGGGACTCTTCTGTGATCATAAAAAGCATAAAATAAATACATTTAGACCAGCAAAACTAAAAATAATCATGCATTTATGAATTTTGGTTGAAAACACAATTTGCATTGACTTTGTACACGAAATCACGTTTTTGAGCAATTTTTGGTATGACACGCACTTACATAATGTTGCGTAATTTCGTAACCACGTACCCGGGTGACGCAAAATTGGTCTCAAAAGATGCGCAAGACTTGAAAGTAAAAAGTCAGCGAGTGGCGCGGTCAAAAAATATTGCGCGGCAAAAATATTGCGCGATTCGTTGAGGGGGGGGGGGCCTCCGAGGCCCCCCCGGCCTAGATAGGGTTAAGTGTTATGCGTTTGCTTGCGCAGATGTGTGTTTGATTACATGGTAATGGTGATGTTAAGGTGCATGAAAACCCCCATGAAAATCACCCATCACCATGGAAAAAAGAACAGTGACTTTCATTATGTGTCATTTTGTAACTTTTGAAAATTGACCTTGCCCCACCTTTCAAGGAACTTCACTTTCATGTCAACCATATTCATTTCATATAGGGTATCATGTTAAAGAAAATTAAATGATGTATTCATTAATATTAATTACACATTGATATTTACTAAAACCGATGGGGGATTATCGATCAAAGTCAGATTTCTAAACCTGTTTGAGGAGTTTATATGAAATTAACAGTAGTTGTTTAACTGTTTAAACAGGTGTTTAAAATATTAAAGGACGAAGTTTATATTTCAAATATTATTTCAATCTTCAATAAATCAAGCATTGATTTTTAAACTGTTTAACAACTACTGTAAAGTTTATATAGTAAATGGCTTCATATACTATTAAAACAGCATTTTTTCTCTCTTTTTTTATTGTGTGTCCTGGAAAGCAAAAATCAGACAACCAGTGCAATTACTATATAGCGGAGAAGTTGTCCCGATGTATCAAAAGGAGTACTCCGGAATGAAAATTGTAAGTTCTCAAATCAATGGAGTAAAATTCACCGAACAAAATTCTTAGAATTTCATCAAAAATCCGATGAAAATAGGGTATTGAAATCTAAAGTTTACCATTTTTTGTGTAAAAACAATAAATGATATACACACCGTCATTAATATTTATGTTGCAGGCTGATAATGTCACATCCCACTTTCCCTTTTTTTATGTTATAACATTAAAATCATCATTATTTCATTAATTCATACATGCATGTACGATATGTCTCCTTAATAATAAGTTTTATCAATGTATATCAAGTACAAATTTGAAACAAAAAATATTTCATATGATAAACTTCAAAAGAACAAGTGGGGGTATAACATCATTCGTTTGCTTATTGAATACATTGAAGACATAAAACTGTTACATTGAAATCTTTAAAATCTCGTAACTTTGTCATTCCTTGCCTGATATGAAGAAATTTTCAGTACTGTGTTAGCTGCTTTATCTGTTCAAATCATACTGTTTTGAGCCTGGAGTATATGTATACCCCCTTCAATTGTTATAAATAAATGAGTATTTTTACCTACCTTGTCGATTCAAAGATGAGCTGGCAAAACCAAAACTATGAAATTATTATGATCTGGAGATAAGAGATGGAGAGTAAAATCGAGGATTCTTCGTTCGAGGAATCAACCCTTGAATATGCGGATTTGGTCGGAAGAATTGCTTTATGAAGCTAATTTCGACCGGCCGACGACGCATGCGTGGGCTCTGATGATTTTTGTGTAACAAAAAGAAAGAAAATTTTGTGTAGCTTCTCCTCCCTTGACTGTCTAGCCCCTTTTCCCGTTATAACTACGACTCACATTTTCCATTCTCTTGCTGTTTTTTTTCAGGGGCGGGGCCATTATTTTGATAGGAATTCAAGATTCAAGATGTACTATTTCAATTACTGCAGCTCGAATGCTGAATTGCCATTGAACTCACAGTGATGAGAAAAAAAAACGCCAGCATATAAATTGCACACAATTTAAACTTCAATAAAATACGCATTCAATTTTTATGATAATTCTAATTTAAAATATTGATTTAAATTACAAAATCAATGCCAATTAGCAAGTCTAATTTCAATCATGATGAACAATGATAATTACAATTCACAATGATACTTCTATCAATAGGAACAATTTAAGTTGACAATAAAAACATTTAATTAAATCGCGAGTGAAATCGGGATAAATGTGATGATGGTTAGAAGAAGGGCCGGGGTGTATAGGATACCAAATTGTTGATAAGCAGTGGCGTTAACAGACACCTTTCGCAAACCTCATGGGCGGTAACTTTAGGGTCCCCTAACACAAACATTAGCAATTAATCGTACATTCAATTTTCATGATTAACTGTACATTATAATCAATGGGATCAATCATAGAAAACTGTTCTACATTCATTGCTAAACTTTGTCATACAGGCCCTTAGACCGGGGGGGCCACTTACATTGGCGAGTGGATACCATGCGCGACCAAAAAAACACGTAAAAGGGATGTCCTTTTCACGATAAGGCACGTTACGTACGTAACGTGATAAGGGTGTCAAAAACACGAAAATAATGAAAAAAGGGTATCTATTTCGCTAGGAAAATTACGTGTTTAGGGTCGAATTTGCGGGGATGATAAAACAAAATTAAAATGTTTTAAAAAGGATGTCCTTTTTGCCCCAAAACTTCGTGTTTAGAGTCCGATTTGCGCGAGGTGTAGAAGGTGGGGTCGGACACTAAACCAAATAAGGTTAAGCCGACGACCGAAGGACCCGTATCAATAAAACATTCCTGTACTTGTTTAGGGGTTCATTTCAGGGAATATTTGCCAAGAGTATCGTTTTGTTTCCAATACTTGTTAAGCAGTTGAGGGTAGGGTTTCACACGCTAATACTTGTTAAGGGGTGCATTTTCAGAATATGGAAATTACGTGTTTAGGGTGCTTTTCGAGACCCCATGGTCGCGCATGGTATCCACTCGTGAATGGAAGTGGCCCCCCCGGGCCCTTAGATCTGCTTTTCGTGTGCGAAAATCTTTCACACGACACCAGCACCATTGCTGCGAGAATAAATCCCGTTTTCATGCATGTACGTCCGGTCATCATAATGCCCCCTTGAGCCGGCGGGCGGCGAGCCTCTACTATGAGCTGGCTGGAAATATTCGAAATGCAGGGGCCACAATAGATTATGACGTGAATAAAAAAGTGGTTTTCAAACAAATCAAGTACACATTGAGTGAGGAAAAACTTACTGAATTATGGCTTAGATATAGTTCATTACAGTCCATTGAATCGACATTGCATTTAATGTGGATTATTGGCTGATCACTGGCAATTGATTCCATGGATCAGATCACCTCTCCAGCTGAAACCATTTCGCATGCGTTGATATGAACACAGCATGTGCAAAAGGCTGAACACCAGCCGAATTTGCATTTTTTTCCCTTTGTTTACTACTCCTACACAAACGATATGCCTCTAACACACAATGTCATGGACATTATGCTTTACTTTCCCCAGAAATGGGGGATTATATTCAAATTCCCGGGGGGGGGGGGCACTTCCATTGATGAGTGGATGCCAAGCACGACCATGGGGTTTCGAAAAGCACCCTAAACAATGAAAGCAAGGCTTTTATGAAAATGGATCTCTTAACAAGTATTCGGCTTGTGAAACTCTACAAGTATTTGAAATATATCCCTTTTTTTCAGAATTTTAAACATCGTTTTTGACACCCTTATAACGTTACATAGGGCTATACCTAACGTACTTGTCCCCTCTATCCTTTTTTAAGCGCGGTTCGCGCATGGTATCCACTTGTCAAAGGAAGTGCACGTACGTGAACCACCTATAGGCTATGTATCAACTCAGTGGAGCCCGCCATTATAAAAGCCCTCTCGCGGTAGGTCGCCAAGCAATCTTGTTAGCGACGCATGTGAGCACCGTCTTGCTCACTCTCCTAAATGTATGCGATATTAAAATCCTAAAAACTAATGGAATCGTTAAAATTTAGTAAGGCTATGAATACTTATCATTTACATTGACTATCAGTGTATCAACCTATATCAGATTTACAAGCAAGTGTGGATAAGATTTCGAATTACCAGTAATTTTGATGAGTGATACAATATGCCAAAATTTATGAAAATATAGCGTAAATTTCATATAGCATTTCAAAATCGTTATTTTCAATATCTTCACAATTTTTCATTGTTTTAAAAAACATCTTATTACTTTAACTATAATTTTCCCGAACTGATAACGTTGGTAGGCTATTTTCTCCATCGCTTAAAATGGAATGTCGGGCTTTCGAAATCAGGTTAATTTTTGTTATATTTCTAAAAGAAAATCGTTAGATTCGAGCTACTATACCATTGTTCTCCCGAAGAAGGGTTATCATCTCATAATGTTGTGTAAATGATACATAACAATAAAACTTACGAGTGTAGCAATCCATGTTGGATAACATTTTTCAGTATGAGTTTCGTAATGAAGAGAAAAAATAGGTTCATTCTTAGCACGCGAGCCGCAGAATAATAAATTTTAGCGTGTGCAGACAGGGCTGATCGCCTTGACTGTCCGTTCGGATTATCCAGTCCGATACCGCGTCGGGTTGTATATTCCACGTACCTTTTCCCCTTGCGATGACCACTGTGCAGTTTTAGTGTTTAATTTTGATACTCAATCTGTGAAATTAATAGTTTACCGATATCTAAAAATGCTTGGAATATACCTGACACATAAATTATTTCATTTTCGGTAATTATCATTTCTTTCCTGAATTACAAAAAAGTCAAACTGCCTAGTGTCAAGAATGTGTAACATTGACTGTATAAAATTACAACATTATCAAGGTTTGGGAAATATCTTGTTAAGTTTGCCCAATGTCATCAGTATCTCACGGTATATGTTAAACAGAAAATATAGAACAAGTGTATATTTTGTAAATTCCACGGCCACCTATACCATCATGCGACATATATGAAACCGACGTGCATGGCCGCCGGGGGGGGGGGGGTACTCAAATTATTTTAAAATCAAAGTAATAGCAATTTTATAGATCTGCAATATTCCTATCCATGCTCTCGTGATAATGACTTAAAATCATGGTGAGTTGCAATGGGGAGGGGTCGATGAGGGATACTGAAAAGGACCAAAATGAGATTGCAGGCCGGTAGAAATAAGAGGGGCAAATATTAATAGGTTAGTTTTATTGGAGGAGAGCTTGACCATAACAGAAGGGAAGGAATAATATGAGACGGTTGAAATTTAGATTGGGAGAGCTGATCTTTGAGATATAAAATGTCACAAACACAAAAACAAAAAAAGAGAGAACAGGGAGATAGGAGGAAAAGAGAAGCTCTTGCAATAAAATATATCAAACAGGCACTTGTCTGGGGCGAAAGTGAGTGATGATAACTTATGCCCGCCCCCCCCCCTCCCTCCACTCCCTAGTCAATCTTGGTAGCAGAGACACCGAGAAGATGATTGATGAAAAAGGGGCTAATGGGACCTGCAGAAAAAAAAATCAGTAATCTTGAACAGGACAGCTTGAAAACTTATAGTAGGATCCTCATATTGTATAGAATTATAATTATGATAAAAGGTAAAATTCCACGATAAACAACAGGAATTAATATTAGAAAATAAGGTTATTTGAAAGAGAGTGGGAAAAGGACCCTCCCCCCCCCCCCTTTCTCCCGATCCGCTTGAGACACCTGAACCCGGCTCCCGGCCCTTCCTCTTCTTCTGTATATACCATCTCTTTAAGTTCGTGAGGCGGCCGTGGAATTTACAAAAAATACAGTTGTTCTATATTTTCTGTTTAACATACAGTGAGATACTGATGACATTGGGCAAACTTAACATGATATTTTCCAAATCTTGACAATTTCTATCATGATTCTTGACCTATAAGATTGACGTTTTGTAATTCATGCAGGAAAGAAATAATAATTCTCGAAAATGAAATCATTAATATGTGTCAGGTATATTCCGAGCATTTTTCGATATCGGTATTTCACAGATTGAGTATCAAAATGAAGCACTATATAACTCTACAGTGGTCACTGCAAGGGGACAAGGTACGTGGAATATACCACCCGACACCAGTATGGGACTAGATAATCCCGCGCGACACACCAGGGGATCAGCCATGTCTGCGCGCGCTAAAAATTATCGTTCTGCGGCTCGCGTGCTAAGAATGAACTTGATTTTTCTCTTCATTACGAAACTCATCCTAAAAAATGTTATCTAACATGGATTACTACACTCCTAAAATATATTGTAATGTATCATTTACACAACATTATGAGATGATAACCCTCCTTCTGGCAAACAGTTGGTATAGTAGTTCGAATCTAACAATTTTCTTTTAGAAATATAACAAAAATTAACCTGATTTTGAAGGCCTGCCATTTCCTCATAAAGCCGAGAAACAGTAATCTATCAACGTTATCAGTTCGGGAAAATTATACTAAATGTGATAAGATGTTTTTTAAAGCAATAAAAAATTATGAAAATATTTAAATTAAGGATTTTGAAATGCTGTACAAAATTTACACTATATTCTCATAAATTTTGGCACTTTGTATCACTCATTAAAATTGCTGATAATTCGTAATATAACCGTCACTTGCTGGTAAATTCGGTATGAGTTTGTACACCGATAGTCAATGTAAATGATAAACATTCATAGCCTTACTAAATTTTAACGATTCTATTGGTTTTTTAGGATTTTAATATCGCAGACATTATGGAGAGTGAGCAGAACGATGCTTACATGCGTTGCTAACGGGGTTGCTAGGCGCGAAAATCCGATTTAGCTCCGCCCACTTTTTACACTGAGTTGGAGGGATTCACGTACGTGAGTGCCCCCCCGGGCGGCCTCTCGAGCTTTGGGAGGAACCAAATGTGGTTCTGGAAAGTCGTCCTAATTCACGAAATGCATATTGAATATTTCCGTTGCAGATGCGAAACGAAAAAAATTCTAATGTCATACAATTTGCATTGCAGGACAGAGTTTTACGACCATGACGAAGGAACCAAAAGTCTCTTCCAAAATCAACTACCGTCGTAAATAAACGTTCGCATTCTTCAACGAAAGGTCGGGGTTATAGAACGCTAACAGTAGGCCAACACCTTTCTCGGGCAACCACTGATATATTGTTTTTACTAAACAGAGCACTAAAAGAAGGCCTACCGGTATCGATGAACTCACAGAAGCTTAGCCGAATTCCTAATAATCTATCAATAAAAGGCTCAGCAGAAGCCAACAGTGCGCTAATCTTAATAGAAATCATTAACAGTGCTAAGGGCACCAATACTGACGAAGTTGGTGAATAATTCCTCCCTTTAGAACTTTGTCTCCATTCTTATACATAGTAATTTAAAATATACATGTACTTTGACCGAATTAAAGTGGTATTCTGGAGCCACACAAATATATGAATAAACGGAGTAAAAATGTCATCAAAATATGATAAAAAATAACAAAATTCTTTAATATTAAAGATTAAACACTTTATTTTGTAAATAATATTACTGAGCAGCATGTGGCCATGAATACGCAATAAATGGATCGATGATGCCACATCCTTCTAGCTCTATCCCCTTTTTCTGATTTTATTGAAATGAACTCGTAATTGTCTGAAATGTGTGTATGATGCCCGACTAATAAAATGATTATTTTGAAGCAATATTTTGGGTGGACAAAATTTACATAAACCTAATGTTGTATGATACAACATACCCTCATTACATATTCCTGAAGACATGAATAATGATAATAATAATAATGCTCAATTCTTGTATAGCGCATCACACATAGCATAGCATGTCCCTATGCGCTTAAAGAAGAAATAGTGAAAGGTAAGAATAAAGTAATCAAGATATTTAGATTGGATCATTAGTTCAAAGTTGGTATTTTATGCATTGAAAAGATATGTTTTGAGGGATCTCCTGAATGTACATAAATCACTTTGATATCTCATTGAATTAGGTAAAGCATTCCAGAGGACAGCAGAGGCATGAGTAAAAGCACGCTCACCATATGACTTTGTAAAGACAGAGGGAACAATACAAATAATGCTTTTGAGCTTGATCTAAGATTTCGGGATGGCTGGTAATATGATACTAAATCGAGTAAATAGGATGGGGCAATTTTATAAAAACAGTTGTGTGCAAAAACTAGAAGCTTGAATACAATCCGGGAACGTACAGGGAGCCAATGTAATTCTCTCAGTGAGAACTGAAGTAATTGCTTCATACTTGCGTGTTCGTGTAACTAATCTCGCAGCTGAATTTTGAATGGTTTGCAGCAGTTTTTTAATTTGTTTAGTAGGTAGTCCTGAAAGGAGACTATTGCAGAAATCAATGTGACATAAAACAAAAGCATGTACATGTACCAATTTTTCAGTGGTGGGTTTGTCCAAGAATTCACGAAGTTTACCAATTTTGTATAAGGCATATGATGCAGAGCGACATTTTTGGGATATAAATTCATCGAATGTCAATTTATCATCAAATATAACTCCTAGATTTCTACAAGAAGTACTTGCGCGTATGTCCATTCCACCAAGTTTTAATATCTGGATTGATTCTGTTTCTCGAAAACGTGAGGAAATGTGTAAAAACTCTGTTTTTTCACCGTTTAGTTTGAGGCTATTGATCTGTGACCATTCTTTAATCTCTTGAATACATTGTGTAATTTCAGCAGTGGGGTCAGAATCCTTAAACTTTTTAAGGGTAACATACAGTTGTGTGTCATCCGCATAAAACATTTTTTGTATATTGAACTTATCAATGATTGACTCAAGTGGGGAAGTGTACAGTGTAAATAAGATCGGCCCCAGTACAGATCCCTGAGGAACACCTTGAGTTAAAGAGTGGAAAGTTGATTTCTCACTTCCAATGACGACACGATGGCTTCGACCTAAAAGATATGAATGAAACCATTGTAAAGCCAGATCCCGTATCCCAAATCTATACTCTAAACGTTTCAGGAGAATGTCGTGTTTAATGGTGTCAAACGCTGACGAAAAGTCTAGTAATATAAGAATAACTTCTTCACCTCTGTCTAATGATATCAAAATATCGTTTGTTACCCTAAGGAGAGCCGTTTCTACACCATAGTATTGGCGATAACCTGATTGAAATTTGGCATGTAAATTATATTCGTTAAGATAAGCTTGTAATTGAGAAGCAGCTAATTTTTCTAAGATCTTGGCAAAGAATCTTAGATTTGAAATAGGGCGATAGTTTTTAAGCTCTTCCTTGTTCAGAGAATTTCCTTTTAATTTGGGAATGATGTTAGCACACTTAAATTTACTAGGGAAGCAACCAGATATAAATGATTCATTTATGATTTTTGTCATTATAGGAACAAGCTCAGGTAGCAATTGCTTAAGAAATGATGTCGGAATTGGGTCAAGGTCACAAGTTGATGTAGAGGACTGCATGATTACCCTACGTACTTCTTCATCTGACACTGTTTTGAAGTGTGTAAATGATGATTTCCAGTTGGAAAGTTCCTCACCAAAACAGATGCCACTCGGCGAATATGTAGCCGAAGATGTAACCTTTTGCCGAAATAATTAGGCATAATGGAAAATTTTAAGATGCCATAATTTTGTGTATTAATTTTAAATTTTTATCAATTTGTCAGTGTTTTGTTTGTTTCACTTTACTGTTCAAACCGTCTTATATTCTTCAGCCTGGAGTACCCCATAGCGGGGTATGCTGATTAGTGCTAAGATATTACCCTTTTCATCATTTTTTTTCTTCCATGATGTATCATTTTTCAAAGTGTTTGAAGAGTTTTTTTTTAAGAAAAGACCCTACATTAGAAATAAGAACAGTAGCTGATGAAATTTATCGCACGATAATCATCATTGACAAATACTCTATCATGAACATGATGAGTGAAGTCTGTGCAGAACATTTTCAAACAAACTTCTGATGAACAGTGGGATTGCATTTTTTGTTACAGAACCTCCATTTTAATATCATGATAGGCTAATTTTTTGATCTTTTTAAGCTTATCCGCCTTTTTTACATTAAATTGGGAAATATATGCTCACTGCTTGCTGTCATTTGGTTTATCTGATAAAGAATTACATTCATTTACCCTTTCCTAGACAAGATTTTAAACTTGCAGCAGTGGCCGCGGAACGTTTTTCAATGTGGTGGTGGGGGGGGGGGGGGTTGCTGAGCCAAAAGTGGGGGAGGGGCTACACAAAACGGTCTTTCTTTTTGTTACATCATGTGGTCATTTTAACGTTTTTGTACATGGTTTTGGAAAAAAAGTGGGGGCGGGGGGCTGAAGCCCCTACCCGCTTCTACGGCCCCCGTGTATGATGTGCAAATAATCATAACTAAATCTTAAGTTAAATTTAGATCACTACGCACAATCTCAGATGTAAATAATGCATTACTTTATTATTAGCCATTGCGACGACGTTACCGGCTGTACAGGGCCCTTTGTTAGCGCAGTGTTAGCGCAATGTCACGCTAACAGCGTTTCTGTGCGTCGATACTGGTCATAAACTGAGGTCCATAGTAGATGGGTTTATTTTTTCCAAGAAATAATTAGCAGTATTTGTTGAATGAAATGAATAAATCAGGACATTTGCCTTTAATATGATTATTCTAATATCAACGATTATACAATTACACTGTACGGGTCGGGGCTTCACCACGCCTGTTCCCCACTAATCCTCTGAAATTCTGCAAGAAGCTGAATAAAAAAAAACAATCTAACAAAAATACAACAACTAACAAAACAGTCTAGTTTTCTCATTAAACCCTAATAGTCCCAGGGGGGGGGGGGGGGGGTAATGCCCCCAACATTTCACACAATATGCCAGCAACACAACTCTTGAACATGTTTCATGCGAAACATTTGAGACCAAAATGGGTTAGTCTGCCCATACCATTATTAAGCCAAATGCCCTTTAAAAGATTTTGTTAATCCCAAAATTTCTCAAGCACATTATTTTTTTTTACCAAATTCATATTTTGATTAAAAACAAATTATTTAATATCTATTTTAAACAATTATATCTATTGCCAACATAATTATGATTCAGAAAAATGTTTCTGCTGAAAGAAGCACCAATGCACAAAACTAATCCAAACACATCTTTTCAGAAACTAGTCTGTATAGTGCTTAAAGAAGCATGGTCTATATAATATGCTTTGGGCGTCATGAGAAAAGCGCATTAGATAATAATAATAAAAAAATTGATAAGCAAGTA